>NW_012156409.1:199636-209819 GCF_000151545.1 Saprolegnia parasitica CBS 223.65
ACTGCGCCATCGTCGCCGTCGTCGTCGAGCAGTGACGATGCCAGCATGGCCGACGACAGCGAGCCCGACGACAGCGACGACGAAGACACGGGCAAGCTGCGCAACGAAATCGAGGCGGCGCTCAAGCGCGACGAGCAGACGAGCTTGATCGCTGGTCCCGTAGCGACAGTGCACGAGGTGCAGAAGGTACCTGTGAAGAAGGCCGACGTGCAGCTCACGTCCGACTGTCCCATCGACCGCATGGGCTACGTGCTCAACATCAACCGCGCGGGTCCGTCGATTACGATCCAGGGACACCCACACCAAGCCATCTTGGACGAAGGCAGTGTCTTGTGTCTCCAGAGCCGCGTCGTCCTCGGCTGCGTCGACGAGGTCTTTGGCCAGGTCAAGCTGCCCATGTACCTCATTCGCTTCGAGAAGCCCGAAGACATTCCCGAGTCTGTCGCGCTCCAGGCCGCTGTCTTCTACACGACGCAGCACGCGACGTACGTGGAGACATCCAAGCTCAACGTCAAGGGCACGGACGCCTCCAACTTGTACGACGAAGAAGTCGGCGCCGAGGAAATGGAGTTTTCCGACGACGAGGCAGAGGCGGAAGCCCGACGCAAGCTCAAGGCGACCAAGCGCAAGCACAACCCGGATGCTGCGCCCAAGGTGCGGCCTCAGCAACCGCATGGCGGCGGCCGGGGTCCCCATGGCCATCCCCACCAAGGACCTCCTGGCCACCCCCACCAAGGACCTCCGGGTCACCCCCACCAAGGACCGCCGCGGCCTCATTTTTACCCGCCGCAGTTCCCGCCGCACCCGCACCACCCGCAGTTTCCGCCGCACCACCACCACCACGCGCCTCCGCCGGGATACTTTTGAGCAGCCGCCGCGCGGATATTTTGAACAGCCACCGCCAGGGTACGGGTACCCGCCCCAGGGCGGAGGCTACCCGGGCCCGCACCATCATCATCCGCAAGGCCCTCCCCGCCACCACCATCAAGGCCCACCTCCACACAACATGCCGCCGCACCATCACCCTGGGCCGTTCCCGGGTCCTCCCGGGCACCCGATGCACCCCGACCAGCCGCAGCACCCCAGTCCGTGGCACCAACAAGGCCCGCCGCCGCCGTACTTCCAGCAATACCCGCCCCGTCCGCCGCCGCAGGACGACCCGTACCATTACCGCAACTAGACTAAAATGTGGGCTTATATAAATCACCTCGATCACATGCATACTGTCTGTTGTTAGCGTTGGCGGAACAACGTCGCCAACGTCACGCTCGCAATCGCGCCGTTCTGGAGCACCTACGACACCGCGTCGAGCCCAACCCTTCGCAGGAAAGCAAACCTCGAGGACGCAGCCAGGAAAGAGCGTGTACAAGAAGGAAGCGCCAAAGGGGTCGGCGGCCGACCCATTGTCGTGCACGGTCGGGCGAAACACAGCGTCGAGACCCATCGCACTCTGGATCGTCGACCACTACGAGTCGCAGTAGGACGAGGGCTCGGCTCGTGTTGTACGAGGTACCGAGGTCTGCGGCGTCAGCGTCGGAAACGCCGGGTCGGCCGAGAGCTGCTCGAGGCGAAAGTTGCATTTCGAGTACGCAGTGAACTCCGAGTGCCTTGTCACTGGTAAGATTCTATAGGAAGGAGAATAGAATACCCGGGGACGTTGGTGCGCAGAATGACTTTGGCGACCGTGTGCTCGGGCGTAAAGAGCAGGTCGAGGCCGAGGTCCGGGTAGTTTTGAAAGTACTCGCCCGTCACGCTATATCTCCGAGTCAGTCGTCTCCACGACCGTGTCCTGAGAGACTCTACGTGGCGTGTTCCAGCACCGTCTTGTAGTACGTCGAGAAAGGCGGTCCTAGCTCGCTCGCAACATCCTAATCTCACTTCAAACCCATGCTTGGCGCCGGGCGTCGTACCTGCGGTGTCGCACCGAGGTGGACGGTGCGCTTGCTCTTTGTGAAGAGTAGCACGGGGGGCTCGTTTGCCGCGCCTCGAACGACGACCTCCTCAAAGTACAACCTAGCGTGATAAGGTCCGTCCTGCGCGGCCGATGCGCGGATCGTACGGCTTGAGGGGCAGCGGTGGCTCGGGCGCCGAGCTGTCTGAGCCACCAAAGATCGAAAAGCCGATCGCAGCTGGCGTCGCGCCGTTCTGTCAACACTTCGATATAAGCATGTTGACTTGATGATCCTCGCACCGGCAACTCCATCGGCAGCGCATCCTTTGTCGCGTACATGGCCTTGTACTGCGATGGAATCGGGAAGAGGAAGCTCGCGCCCGGGTAGCCCAGCGCGTAGACCTGTTGCGTGCATTGACGCGCAGTACTGCAAAGAAGAAGAAGTACGCTAGTGGTGGCGTCAAAGCTGCCAGGGTACGTCGGGCCAAAGAGCTGCATGGCGCCGCGTGAGCATGACGAGGTTGAGTGCAGCTACCTGGTAGATGGAGAGGAAGGTCGGCGACCGGTCCTTCCCAAATACGAGTTCGCTGTGGTAGCGCATCGCGACGAGGTTCACGGCGTAGACCTCGATCGCAATGAGGAGCTGCGTGACCGCGTCAAAGGTAAACTACTTGCACGCATGAGACGACGTCAGCGACGGCGCTGCGTGCTTACCTTGACGCCATCTTCGGGCGAGTCGATGACTATCGCCATCGCGAATGGCGCGTCCTCGCAGTAGACGATCTACATTGGCATGTAGTGCCATGCCGCCGATCCATCGGTCACACCTCGATGGCCCGGCATGGCGTTCTCTTCTACGGATCCATGAGGCGAGGGCCATGAGGCTGCATAAGATCGTACCTTGAGGAGGAGGAGGACGTCTGCGACTGTGGCGCCGAGGCTGAACGGCCCGAGCTTCTTCCCCGGCGCGATCTCCCACACTTCGTCTGCCATCGCAAGATGCGTTCTGTCCGGATATGTAGAGAGTCGAACCTGGGCCGCGCGACTCTCGGCGCACATTTCTACTAGACATTTAATTCGTGCACTCGAAGCGCGTGAACTTAAACCGACTACATCCGGATGCCAAACGATCTTTGAAAATCACTCTAAGCTCACTTGGCTCGCTTCTTGCATCAATGAGCTCACGAGACCGCTTGTCAAAGCCGTCAACAGCGGTCAAGACAGCGAGCAGCAAGTCCGCGTCGCAGAAGGCAGCAAGCGACGTCTACCCAAGAGCTTTGGTGACCATGGCGTCGCCAGCAGGTCGTAGGAGGCAGACGAGAGAGACAAGGAATAATAATAGCACAGGGTGTTCATTGATGGAAGAATTAGTACTCTTGCAAGGTCAGGCGAGGCGCAATGTTCATCGCTTGCAGCTCCTGGAACAATAATTTACACGCATACGGGATGCGGATCTCGACCACCTTCTCTTCCGACTTGCAGTACTGGCACCAGCCTTCGTAGCCCAGCATTTGGCAGCCCTGGCACACGTTGGCCGTGAACGCGTCCGAACTCAGCATGAGTCGCTCCAGCAGAAGCATGCTCGCGCCGTAGCCGATCAGACAATCGCGCTCCATCTCGCCGAGACGCAGACCACCATCGCGGGCGCGACCTTCCGTGGGCTGCCGCGTGAGGACTGCGCGGGGGCCACGCGCACGGGCGTGCATCTTGTCCATGACCATGTGCTTGAGCTTTTGGTAGTAAATAGGGCCCATGAAGATGTAGCACAGGATCGGCTCGCCCGTGACGCCCGACGTCAAGTAGTCCTTGCCGGCGTAGTTGAAGCCGTGGCCGACGAGTTCGCGCGAGCAGTCAAGCACCTTGTCGGCGCTGCCATAGTCTTCGCCAAAGGCCGTGCCGTATGCGCGCCGGCCGCTGAGGACGCCGGCCTTGCCGGCCACAAGCTCGATCATCTTGCCGACCGTCATGCGACTCGGGAAACCGTGCGGGTTCATGATGAGGTCCGGGCACATACCAATGTCGTTGAAGGGCATGTCCTCCTAATAGCGACGGCGTCATGAGCATGCGTTCATCAAGGAATGTTGTAAAACGAATAAAATACAAGAAATGTCGACCTCGAGCAGCCACGCCGCGCCGTTGCTATGGAGAGCAAGCAGCAGCGCGACATGGCTCAAGTGCGAGGCCGGAAACATTGCTCTGTCGCGGGGCAACTATCGATGGCCAAGCGAAGGGTGGTCGTCGACTTTTAATCCGCGAAAATGCACAAATATATACAAGGAGGAAATGTGGCAGAGAGACAGGTCATCCGCAAGACACGGCAGTCCAGGGATGGTTTAAAGTTGCCAACTCATTTTTCCGACGTCCGACTGAAGACGACCGAGTGTAAAAGCAGTCGCCCCCAATATAAAACGTCGGTAGAAATAAATATACAAACTAAAGACGAATGTAGCGCAGAGACAGGTCAATGGCAGCCCACGGAGAGAGTCGCATTGGTTTAGATTCGCTAATCGATTTCCCGCTACATATCCTTCGCACCGCCATGGTACTAGGCGGTGCTACTTTGGATATCGGCGAAGACACGCAAATGCATACAAAGACAGTTCACTAGCAGAGGAAATGTGGCAGAGAGACAGGTCATCCGCGGGACACGGCAGTCAAGGGATGGTTTAAAGTTGCCAAATTGGTTTTCCGACGTCCGACTGAAGACGACCGAGTGTAAAAGCAGTCGTCCCCAATATAAAACGTCGGTAGAAAAAAATGCAAGACAGACAGACAGACAGACGCAGACACGCAACATACCTGTTGGCGAATGGTACCGCAGACACCCTTCTGACCGTGGCGACTGGAAAACTTGTCGCCGATCTCGGGCCGGCGCGTTTGGCGAATGAGCACCTTGATGAGGAACTGGTCCGACTCGGACGACGTGAGCATGACCTTGTCGATGTAGCCCGGCACCGAGTTCTTGTATGAGACAGGCGACGGCTTGTACGACACGTCCGGCGTCTCGGTCGTCAAGTCGACGTTGGCGGGCGACTCCTTGTTGATGAGGATGCCGCTCGAGACCACTTGGCCACCGACGCGGCAAATGCCGTCCGCGTCAAGCGACGCGTAGCGCTGGTTGCGGAACGAGGTCGCGAAGCCGGCGCCTTCAAAGTCGGGCGGTCCGACGATGCGGTCGTACGTGTTGTTCGGGTACCGCTTGACGATCGTCTGGTACTTCTTGAACACCATGCAGCGCCCAAAGCCGCGGTCGAGCGACGCCTTGTTGAGCACGATGGCATCTTCAATGTCATAGCCAGAGTAACTCATGACGGCGACCGTCGCGTTCTGGCCCGCGGGCACTTGGTCGAAGTTGACCAAGTCCAAGACGCGCGTCTTGACCATCGGCGCTTGAGGGTACACCATCGTGTAGAGCAGCGTGTCGATGCGCTCGTACTGGTTCATGCCGATCGTGCCGATGGCCTGCTTGCCCATGGCGCACTGGTACGTGTTGCGCGGCGACTGGTTGTGGTGCGGGTAAGGAATGAGCCCCGAGACGACGCCGAGGATCGTGACCGGATCGATCTCGAGGTGCGTCGTCTTGGCGTCAATGTCGCGTTCGTGCAACGCGATGAGGCAGTTGTTCTCTTCGTTCACGTCCACGTACTCGACAACACCCTCCTTGATGAGCGACGAGATCGGCCGCACGCCGGCCTGGAGCTCGTTCAGCTGGCGCTGCGTGAGCAGTGGGCGGTGCGTCTTGGGGTCCAGAAGCAGCAGCGGGCGGCAGACGCGGCCGCCGTCCGACGCAATGTACACGACACGTTGCACGTCGTGGATCATGACCGACACAAACTCGCCGAGGAGACCGGCGCGGCGAATGCGACGGAGGCGCGACACAAACAGCTTCGGGTTGACGTGCGTGCCAATGATGATACCGTTGAGCATGACGAGGTACGTGGTCGGGTGGTTGATCTCTTCGCCCGACGAGAGACACACGTCGTTGACACCCAGGTCAAAGCAGAGGCGGCGGATCGGCTCGGGCTCTTCGTCCGACGTCACGTGGCAGAGCAGCGCAAGGTTCTTGACGAGACCGCAGGCTTCGCCTTCGGGCGTGTCGGCCGGGCACAGCATGCCCCACTGCGACGGCTGCAGCGAGCGCGGCCCCGACACCTTGCGCGTCTTCTCAAACTGCGACGAGATGCGCGTCATCATACCAGCGCCGACATGAACGAGAGCCGCGAGAGCACGTGCGTGACGCCCGACCGGTCCATGCGGAAGCGCTTGAGCGTCCAGTTGCCCGTTGAGAGGCAGTGGATGAAGCCGTACGTGATCGTGTCGGTGCGGATGCACTTGAGGATATCAAAGGCCGCCGCGCGGTTGGGCTTGTTGAGCACCATGTCGGCCTGGCGCTTGAGGTCGCTGTTGAACTTCTTGAAGAGGTCTTCAAACAAGAGCGAGAGCAATTGGCCCGCGAGCTCGAGACGCTTGTTGCCGTAGTAGTCCTTGTCGTCGAGCTGCGTGCGGTCCTTGTCCGTGAAGATGATGCGACGCACAATGTGGGCCACGTAGATGCACTTCATGCGAAAGTTGAAGTTCTCGCACGGGATGTGGTTGAGCACGTTTGCGAGCCCATCGAGCGCCGCGTCGAGCGGGTTGGCGCCCGTCCGCAGCTTCATCTTGGTCGCAATGTACTGCAGCGCCTGCGTCTGCGTGAAGATCTTGAGGTCCGACGACTCCTCGATCGACGCTGCAAAGTGGTCCATGACATCCGGCTCGTGCCCGATGAGCGACACGATCTCTTGGTCGGACGTCATGCCCATGCCGCGAAAGACGACCACGATCGGGAGGTCGTCCGTGAACGAGTTGGACTTGAGGTAGATCTTGCCCTTGTTAAGGAAGATGTTGGTGCGCGACTTGCGCTCGTGCGTCGACGACGTGATGGACGCGCACACGTTCTTCTTGCCGTCTTCCTCGAGGATCACGCGGTTCTTCGAGAGCTGTTCGTGAATGAGCACGACCTTCTCCGTGCCCTTCACGACAAAGTAACCACCCGGGTCGTACGGGCACTCCTTCAGCGCCGCGAGCTCGGCCTCGCCCTTCTCCTTGAGCACGCACTTGGCCGACCGCAGCATGATCGGGATGCGGCCGATCGTCACCTTGTTGCGCGTCACGACCTTGGTGCCGAGGCGGTACTTGACCGAGACGTAGATCGGCGCCGAGTAGGTGCGGTCGCGGAGGCGGCACTGGTGCGGCGTGACCGGCGTCGTCAGGTACGCGTCCTCGTCGATCGAGGGCGTGCCGACCGAGATGTCCGTGTACGTGAGGAAGAACTTTGGATCGTGGTCCGACCGGATCGTGTTGTTGGCCTGCGCGCGCACGATCTTCTTCATGTCGACCTCGGTGAAGTAGTCGAACGAGTCAATGTGCTGCTTGACGAGGCCGCGCAGCTGCAGAAAGTACGGCAGTAGCTGCCACTTGTTCTGCACGTGGCCGACCTCGTCCTCGAGGCCCGCGCCCGGCGCCGCCGTCGGGGGCACGTCTGGCTCGGGCTTCACGGTCGGCTCCCGCTTCAACGCGGCAGTCCGGCCCATGATGCTTCGACACCGGTCGTTGGCAACTGGCCCACCACTCGATCCGATTCGAAGATCCTCAGGCCTTTTGACCAATCATCTCGTCGCATCACACGATTCGTGGAATCGCGCGGGCTTCGCGGGCATTTTGGCCAATCAGCGTGCGCCAGCTTATGGTGTCTAAGCGCACGCCACCAGCAGACCCGCGCAAATGGGTCCTTGCACGGCTAGCGCATGCGCAAACGTTCGTAAGGGAATACCAACCATGCCATTGGGATACGGGAGGAGGCCGTCGATGGAATTGCAAAGGCAGAATGGGCGAGACGCTATCGTATCGCTTCAACGTGTGCGGTCCATATGTAGTCTGCGGTTAAACGCACGCAACTTTTGAAACGTGCGATGGCGGAGGTGGACGCGCCCGCCGCCAAGAAGGCCAAACTGGAGGCGAGCTGCAGCGCCAACGACTGCATCACCATGCGCATTGGTACTACTTGAAGAAGCATCATGCCACATGACCTCTAATGGCCATCTATCGTATTAGTGCGTAGCGCGGACGAGCTTATGGCGCGAGATGGCCCGACCTTCCATCCCGCCTTCACGTACCACGCGTTTGGCAAGGACGAGCTCATCTATGGCTACACGGGTCTGCGCATCGAGCTCACCTTTGCCGCGCAGACGTTTGACTGTCTCGTCGAGATTCAGTACGACTCGCAAGACGACGAGTAGGCGCTTGTGCGACATAGCCTTCTCGCTGAACCCGCATCGAATAGCGCGTGGGATCTCTTTGCCAAGATGCAGTCCTCTCTACCAAGCGGCGCCACGCAGGACAAAGCGACATTTCTGAAAAGCCTCGCCGATAGCGCCTCGTACCCGCCGCCGGGCGCTCTCGTCTCGAGCTATCGCCACAACGAGCAAGCCTTTGAGACGTACTACTCACCGCTCGACGCCCGCGGACAAGCCTACTTGGACAAGATGCAAAAGCTGTCGCTTTGGTTCATCGAAGGTCGTCCGCCTCTTGCAGCAGCCATGGCGCTGACGATGTACGTAGGGGCCGACGACATTGATGTCTCGGACGCGCGTTGGTCCCTCTACACGATGCTGCACAAGCGCGGCGATGACGACTATACGCCTCTCGGGTACATAACGATGTTCACCTTCAACCTGCCGCAGCGCGCAATGATGACGTCCAAGCGTATCTGCCAAGTGCTCGTCTTGCCGCCATACCAACGCCAAGGTCCTTCATTTCGGCCTACCTATCGTGCTCAGCCGACCTATTAGGGCACGGCGAGCGACTTGTGGCGCACATCATGGCGGAAGCAAGGGCGAGCGACTCGATTCACGAGATCACCGTCGAAGATCCCGTGCCCGGATTTGCTCGGGTATGATGAGCATAAGCACAACGACAGCGGACTAAGCTCGATTGAGTAGCTCCGAGATGTGGTCGACATCAAGACGTGCTTGGCGCACGGCTTTTTTGCGAGTGCTGCGGCGTTGGGGCTTGGAACAAGCACGCAGAAATGCACACCCGCCGACATTGCGCACGTCAAGAAGGTACATACTGGCGGACCATCGCGCACGGTGCTCATGCATAGCAGGCGCTCAAGCTCACCAAGCTCCAAGTGCAGCGCTGCTACGAGATGCTCAAGCTGCGGCATGTGGACCGATCGAACGAGGACGCGTACAAGGCGTTCCGAATCGAGGTCAAGCGCCGCCTCCACACGCAGCATGCCGAGGACCTCGAGGCCGCGTCCAGTGCCGATCGCAAGAAGGCGCTGCTCGCCAACCTCTATGCCGACCTCGAGGCAGAGTACGACGCTGTCTTGGCGCGCGCCAAGCTGCTTTAGTCTCTTCCAGCATGTTAATCGCGCTGCCACATCCAGTGGTCGCAAGAAGAACTCACAATCATGACGCGGACCATTCCTTCGCTCTATATGTGCTCGCAGTCGAGTCGCGCTAGCTACGTTGTCCTGCGCGGGGCACGACCGTCATCGCGAGCTTGGCGGGCTTGTACGTGAGTCCTGCCATCTTGGCGTGCGTGTTGGCAGACGCGTCGAGGCGAAAGTCGTACGTCGCCAGCGCGTGCGTGAGCACCACGAGCATCTCGGCGATTGCAAACCGGCTGCCAATGCAGCTTCGGGGTCCTATTCCATCGATCAGTCGAAAAGCCCGCAGCGTCGAGCGCACCGTTGCTGAACGGAAGGAAGAAATACGTGCTGCTGCGGCCGCGCTGCAGCGCCTTGTCGGCCGTAAAGAGCGCCGAGCCCTCGACGAAGCGTTCTACACACCCAGTTTCATCTCTTGCTAGGCACGTGCACCGCGTACCTGGTAGAAAATCGTCCGGACGAGTCCAGTACTGCGGATTGCGGTGCGTTGCGCCAATGTGCAAAGTGATGCGCGAGCCCTAGCGTGCCACGTCAGCAACCATACAATAGAGATGTAATAGGACCCCGGGAAGAAAGAAGGGCTCGGCGTCCACGAGGGGCACGAGATCGTCTGCAAGGCACTGCAGCGTGAGAAGGCCGGCGGTGGGCTGCAGCCGCTGCGTCTCGTTCATGACCGCCTTGAGGTACTTGAGCTCGCCGAGGTCGTCCCACGAGAGTCCGTCGTCGCCGGCCTTGGCAAGGACGCGGCGGCACTCGTCAGCGACGGCCGCTGCCACCGCCGGATGCTGCGCCAGCAACGCCAGCACCCACGCCAGCGACGTACTTGTCGTCTAGACATGTCGATTGAGGATCGTTGG
>NW_012156409.1:209919-251573 GCF_000151545.1 Saprolegnia parasitica CBS 223.65
CCGACGACGCTACAGGGACCAAGAGTGCGAGCTGGCTCGGCGACAACATGTTGTTTTCTGTCGAGCGCAATGGAAAAATGAGCCTGTGCTCAGCACAGCAGCCCGTCAATAACAGTCAGCCCGTCGATATGAGTGCAGACGTTTGTTGTTGCAACAAGCAACCCACGTCTGTGCAGAAAGGCCATCGCGCATCTGGTCATCCCTTGCGATGGACGAGCTTGCACTTGACGTTGCTACGCTTCTCGTATGTAAGGTCCATGCGCTGTGTGGTGACGCGACGACGTGACGAAGCTGCCTTCGTTGGCTGCAGCAGATAAGCACTTAGCCTTGAAGCGCACACAAAGCCCAAGATCGCGTTCGGCCCGAATTCGATTGGGCGAAACGCAGCGAACCGTATCCGGCACTATTGTCCGGATGAGCCTGGCAGCAGGCGACAACTCAAACTCAAGGCTGGCAGGCAAGGCAGCGGTGGCTCATCGCAAGCTTGTTGTAGGTCGGCCAGACAAGCCCGTCGCCTGCACCAGGCCGTCCAGCACGAAGAGAGCGACTCCGAGTCGGACGGCGGCGCCCCGGCCAAGGCTTCGGCAGGCTTCCACTTCCTCCAAGACTCGGACGACGACTCGGACAAGAGCGACTCGGACGCCGAGATGGAGGCTGTTGCGGCGCCCGTTGTCGTGCCGCCCAAGGTTGCGATCGCGCCTGCTACCAAAAGTAAGAAGAAGGCCAAGAAGAAGAAGAACCAGTACGTCCGACTCGAACGTAGAGCGGCCTCTCACACGCGCCCTTTTGTAGGGCCAAGGCAGCGACCGCGAGCGACGATGTCGATGACATTCTCGATGCGCTGGCGTCGCAGCAGGTGCAGGACGACGAGGATGAAGCCAAGCCTGCGCATGACCAAGTCCGCCACCGCAACGCGCTCTTCGCCGTCAACGTCGGTGCGCTCAACGCGGACAAGGAAATGAAGCGGCTCTTTGGGGTACATGGCGCGCGGCTCAACCTGACTCTGCAACTCCGTGCGCATAGGTCAAGGGCGCGCGCGAGACGCTCAAGAACACGCGGTACGCTCATCTCGACGACGAGCGCACCTTGTGACACATGCCATAGGAACGCGGCCCGCCGATCGACCAAGAAGGTCGTGCTCGTGACGCCGGACGATACGTGGCCGCGCCCGCCGACGTTTGTGGGCGGCGGCATCCGCTGGACGCGTGTCGACAAGCCGGCGTGTCCGTCGTGGGACCTCGGCTGCGACTACTTCCAGGTCGACTGGTCGCTCACGTACAAGAAGGTTCGTCCTGCTGGCGTTCGCAGTCTCCAAACTCAATCTCAAAGGGATGTTTGTAGATGCAGGAGCAGTTCCAGGTGCTGCAGTCGACGCACGACCCGAACGCGATCGGCCACTTCCTTGCCAAGCACCCGTACCACGTCGACGCGCTTCTCCAGATGAGCGAAGTGTTTCAGCACCACGGGCAAATGGACCACTCGGCCGACTGCATCAAAAAGTATTTGTTTTCGAATCTCAATTCGAATCTCAATGTCAAGTGTAGGTGCGTCTACTTTCTCGAGCTCGCGTGGGGCGAGCAGTACGACGTCGCGAACGGCACGGCCCGCATGGACATCCACGCCGGCGACAACGCCGCGTACTTTCGCGCGCTCTTTTTCCTCATGAAACAAGTCGGCGGTCCCTTTGTATCACGACACTTCCAACGTATCAAGTAGGTGGGCCGGCGCGGCTGTGTGCGCAGCGCATTTGAGATTGCCAAGCTCATCTGGAGCATGGACCCGAAGGGCGACCCCATGCACGTGCTGCTTTGCCTCGACTATTATGCTCTCGCGGCGCGTCAGTGCCAGTTTGTGCTGGACCTCTATGCGAGCCACACCGAGGTCGTCGTGCGCACTGGGTCGGCGGCCGTGCCGACGCAGCCGGCATCCGCGACCGTCGACGCGCTCCCGGGCCTCCAGTTCTCCGCGGCGCTCGCCATGTATTGCTACGTGGCGCGTCAGAACTATCAAGTTGATACACGTCGAATGTAGGTACCATCTCGGCAACGAAGCAGATGCGACGGACGCGCTCGCCCGCGCCCTCGCGAAGTACCCGCGCGTGCTCAAGCCGCTCACCGACAAGTGCGGCATCTCGACGACGTCCAGTACGCCTAAGAAATGATTTGGAATGTGCACTGAGTACGCGAATAGAGGCGTGGCAGGACGTGCTCTGCAGCGCGGTCTTCGCCAACAGCCCGCACCTCGACGACAATGGCGGCCTCGCGCACGTGCTCGACATCTACGTGCTGCGCCACCACTCGCTCTGGAAGGTGCAGGACGTGCAGAGCTTCCTCCTCACGAGTGCGGCGCGCGCGAGCAGCAGCTACAACCGCGCGACCTTTGAGCGCGACTGGCCCAAGAGCTCGCCGCTCCAAAAGTACTACCGCGCCATCACGCCAGGTAGGACCGTCGTTCTAGACATGGTGTGTTGACGCGACTGGTAGACTACTCGGACGATGTGACGACGCTGCCGGCGGACCACCCTATGCTGCAGCCGCCGCAAATGGCGGTGGACCCGAACGGTCTCGACCCGGCGCTGCTGGAAGAACTCCAGAACAACCCGATGGCCATGGCGCAGCTCCAGCAGCAGCTCCAGGAGGAGCAGGCGCGTGTGGGCGGGAACCTTCCGGCGGACGCCAACCCGCTCCTGCTCTTCCTTCAGACGTTCTTGCCGTGGAACCGCGTCCAAGAGCACGTCCCGATGCGCGACCGCCTCCCGCGCAACCCGCTCTTCGAGGACGCCGATGAACAGTAGCGGAGTGTAAAACCCGAGTTTATCCCAACGACGCTTTTGTAGCACCAGCAGCTTGTTGTTGTTGAAGCCGCCCCGCTCCTGCAGTCGTTGCGTATGAAGCTGAGCCAACAACTACGTAGGCATCGTCAGGTAATGGTGCAAGCATGCTGGGTCATTGGCACCACCGACACAGGTGCATCGCAGCTTCCTCGCAGCGCGGTGTGAGATCGGACGCAGGTCGGTTCGAGCAGGTTCATGACCTGCAGTGACGCATGCCTGCATACGGGTCGTGAGTCGTGGGTGGCACAGCGCCGCTGCGTGTGATAGTAGATACTAGTACTCCGCATCTCCAGCGAAGAGGTAATAACACTTGCTTTGCCGTCGGCCAGCGCTGTCGGCAGTGCCTAGCCACCGAAGACGGAGACAGTGACGGAGACCACCACCGGATCATTTTCATTGTGATTCTCAGTCGGCGACGTTCCTGTTGAAGTCGTCTCCTGCAAGGTTGCATTAGCTGGTTGCAGTGCAATCGGGATCGCAATCTCGCCGCCTATGCCCGGCAGGCCAATCGATAGCGCCAAAATGGAGCCAAGATGATGGAGTACCTCCTGGGAGAGCCGCCTCTACGTGGCGCTGTCTCTCCCATGGTCGATGACGGGTGTGCGCAACGCAGCGCGTCGACGTCGCCGTCGAGGTTTCGCCCAGCTCCATTTTGGGACAAACCCATAGAAAGTCGGAGTTCGAACGATGTGACACACAGCAGGTGCTTTCGCAGCACGCGTTTGGCTCTGCCTCAGCTCTACCGCGCAATGCTGTCATTCCCCAATTGCGACCACGATGCGCATTACCTCGATCCTCGCGTCGCTTGCGGCCGCGGCCACGTCCGTCATGGCCCTCGACCGCCAGCTCTACGCGCTCAACTACGCGTCGTGCCCCGACGACACCAACATGCCGCTCGACCTCGACAAGCTCAAGGACATCACGCACACCGTGCGCATGTACTCGATGGACGAAGGCTGCATGACGCGCCTCTACTGGCATGCGGGCTGGCGCAACATGAAGATCTGGCTCGGCATCTGGTCCGAGGCCGACGCCAAGATCGACTCGTTTGATGGCGAGTTCCAGCGCCTCAAGAACCTCGTCGAGAAGGGCATGGTCAACAACAACAACGTCGTCGGCATTCAAGTCGCGTCCGAGGCCATCTACCGCTACTACATCCAGGGCCAGCACGACTTTGCCGACAAGGGCCCGATCAACCGCATCATCCAGCACTACAAGGATGTCAAGGCGTACCTTCGCAGCAAGAACCTCTTCTTCCCGGTCGTCATCGCCGACATCATGGACTCGTACAAGTACTTCCCCGAGCTCTTCGCCAACACGGACGTCGTCTCGGTCAACGCGTTTGCCATGTGGCAGAACAAGACCGCGGCCGAAGGCGTCCCGACCTTGTACAACGACTTCCACGGCATTTGGAACTCGGCGCGCGCGCTCGGCAAGCCTGTCGTGCTCTCGGAGACGGGGTGGGCCACGGGCGGCACGGCGGACGTCGTCGCCGAGACGTCGCCTGAGGCGCAAGCGCTGTACACGAAGGAGTTCATCTCGTTTGCGGAGCAGCAGAACGTCAACTACTACTACTTCTCGTCCTTTGACGGCAACCGCGACCCCGAGATCGAACGCCATTTCGGCCTCTTTGACAACACGCGCACGATGAAGCCGCTCATTGCGTCGCTCACGGTCGGCGCGGCGCCGACGGCTGTTCGCCTCCACAGCGACGCGAGCGTGCTCAAGGCCGGCAGCTACAAGCAGGGCGAGACGTTTGGCAAGCTCTCGATCTCGGCGCCCGCCAAGGGCCTCACTGACCGCCTCGACAATGAGATCTGGTTCTACGACCAGGCAGGCTCGGGCTGGCTCAAGTCGCGCTCCACGAACGCGTGCCTCCAAGGTAACGGCAAGGGCCAGTTTGTCTCGGTCGCGCGCTGCGACGCTGCCAAGGCCAGCCAGCGCTGGAGCTTCAACGGCAACGGTGCCCAGAACGGCGACCTCTGCCTCACCAAGAGCCTTAAGCTGACTTCGTGCTCGAACAACAACGGGCTCAAGAAGGTCGACATGGGCTCGCAGGAGCTTCGCATTGCGGTCGCTGGCTCGGACCTCAAGCTCACAGAGTACTATGGCGCGTTGAGCGTCCGCTCGGCGCCGATGGCGGGCGCGATCCCCGAGACGCAGCTCTGGTACTACGACCCGATGCTCCAGACGATCAAGAACAAGGCCAACCAGAACAGCTGCCTCGATGCGTGGGAGTTCAAGGACTATGGCGGTGTCCACGTCTACAACTGCGACGCGACCAACGACAACCAGCAGTGGCAGTACAACGACAAGACGGGCCAGATCATGCACGCGCGTAAGCTCGGCCTCTGCCTCTCGAGCGACGCCTCCAACGGCAACGTCTACCTCCTCTCGTGCGACGTTCAGAACGCCGGCCAGCGCTTCCAAATGAACCTCTAAGTAGCGTCGTCTCTCTGTACCTGTGCTACACGCAATGGATGTTATTGAATTTACTATCTTTTTAATCTATCTACTTGACTATCACAAACTAGACCTTCTGCACGATGGAGCGAGATACGTGGAGGACACTGTGTTTGATGAATGATACTAGTAGTGGGCCATCGAGGCCGCAGAGACGAGAGGTTCAGTTCAAGATGGTCACGGTACATGGTGTCGAATGCGCCGAGCTAGCATCGTGACTCGGCTGGTTGAGACTTCTGTTCATTGCGGTCGGACCCTCCTCGCACACCATGACCTCTGTACAGAATTTAGCCGATGATCAACTACATGGCGACGTCGTAACTCGAATCGGTCGCAGTGAGTGAAGCGCGCAAGTCCGGCACTGGGTCCTCTAAGCTCAACTGCCCTCCCATTCATGCATAGGCCAACATAACCCCCCACATCGTATAGATATGTATTTTGAATAAGAGGTTTTTGCTGGCCCGTGCGTCTGCCACGTCAGAAAATCTCGGTGTGGACGACCAAAAGAAGAATACTCTATAAATGTCAACAACGGCTTAGATCGGCGTCGCGTTGGCCATGTCAAGTCGGTCGTACTGGACGCAGCCCAGCATCGCTTCCGGGAGCTCGTCTCCTTTTGACCCTCGAGCACGAGCCCAATGTCGACGGTGAGCGACGAGACGCACATGCGGCACATGGACGTGACCTTGCGCGCGACGGCATCCGAGCTCACGTCGACGACGGCCTCGAGGTAGTGCTTGCCGCGGAACCACTGGATCGGCAGCGCTTTCGCCAAAATGAAGGGCTTGGAGCCCACGGCCTTGCGCACCATCCACGGACCGTGCACGATGCGCGGAATGAGCTTGAGCCGCGCGTTGCGAAACTCATCCGAGCCGTCGAGGAACGCCCGCCAGAGCCGACCAAACGCCGAGTCCTCCGTCTCGGTCACGGGCGTCCGCAGCGCAAAGTAGTTGACGTACGTCACCTCAGGCTTCCCGGGCAGAATGATGTTGAGGACAAAGAGCTCATTTGCCGGGTACAGCGCGTGGAAGTGGGACACGACGCCGTCGCGGCGCGCGGCGGCATGCAAGAACGCCTCTTTCTTGCCCTGAAACACGTCGACCCAGACGAGGTCGCACTCTGCGCCTCGTCATGAGACCGTGGCGAAGATGACAGATGTGTACGTACTGGGATGGTCCACGGCCTCCTTGACACTGTCGGTGAGGTACTTTTTACTGCGGACGCGAAACTCGGACGGCGACGGCTCCCGCCAGTTGGACGTCACCGCGCCATGCTGGGGCACGCGGTCTTGAAAGGTTTTCTTCCAATAGTCTGCGCAAGTGGTCGTGAGAGAGTACGTAGGGAGACGCGACGTGCTACCAGCATCTTCGTCGGCGCCGGGGTTGCTTGCTGCAGCGTCGTCGTCTTTCGAGGGGCGCTTGGCCGTCGCGAGGTTGATGGGGACCTCGACCGAGAGCGGTGTCACGAGCGATGGCCCCGAGCGCGCGGTTATATTCATCGAAGACGGAATCGCGCTGTACGGACGCGTTAGCGCTGTGACGCGCCCCCTTCGTTATTCCAACTGACACAGCAGCGGCCTATTGATAGCCGCCGCGTCGACTAAATAAAGCCGCGACGGTTCCTTGCACGGCCCAAGATCCATGGATCGGAATAAACTTAGAGAACTTAGTGGACTGACTTGGCCGCGGGCGGAACGTAGAAGGGGTCCCACTCGAGCGGCCCCGTGGGTGGTCGTCTATGTGGATCATTCGTGAGCCATACCAGTATAGTATATCAAGTCCAGACGCACGGCAGGTTGGCATCGAATGCGACCGACTTGTTGGCTGTGCCATCGCTATTGACGACCGAGAGCTCCTTCGTGGGTCGGTGAAGCCCGTAGCAGTGTTTCCTACTGCTGCGGTACGAGTTTTGGTGCTGGACACTGGCCGACGACGACCGGCAGCGAAAGGCGCAGAAGCCAAAGACGCTCAGATGGTGCGGCGCGCCGTACACGGGGTGGGCTGGAGTGGCATGCAGCAGGAAATGCCGCACCATCTCGCGCTACACAACATATTTCTACTGCTCCAAGCTGCTTCGAGACATGCATGGCGTACGTGGTCGGGGCCCATGCAGCACGATACGCAGCGCTCGTACGCGCTGCAGCAGTGGGGTGCGGCGGCGCTGCAGGATGTACAGCTAAAGGCGCTGGCCGCTATCGGGCAGCACCCCGTTGGCAGCAAGGCCTCGCGGCTACATGTGGCGCCGCGGGCGTCGGTGACGAACGCCGTCGTCTCGGTCGTGTGTTTGCACGAGGTGGACGTATCGTCGGGCTCAAAGTCTTGCCAGCGCAATTTGGCCTTGACGACGTCGTGCCCCGGCGCGTGGTTCAATAGGATCTTGGACCGAATGCTGGCTTCGTCCGTGTGCACCCGAGGCGCATGCTGTGTCCGCGCATAGTACATTTGAGGCATGGACAAGACAAAGCGCACGATGGTGAAGAGGATAAGGCACAAGAAGATGGCTACGGGCGGCGTGACGCGGCGACGTGTGGAGGTCTCGTCGCTACTACCCGCTACCGGGTTGACGCGGCTAAAGCAGCGCGTATAGCCATGATGGAGGCAGACGATGCTCGACGAGAAGCCGCGGCCAAGCGCCCGGCAGCCGCGCCGACACACCTCGCGGGCGACGCGGCCAGCATAGATCGCGACGGCGCGTTGGCGGCTGCAGACGCCAGTGGGCGCCGGTCGCATAGGCGCATAGCGCTTGCGGTCGAAGGCGAGCGCCGACCGGACCGACTGCACGCGGTCAAACAAAGGGTTGTGCGTCATGTAGCCCCCGCGACGAGCGTCCCGGCGCTACTATGCTGCATGCACCGGCCGACGCCGTTGTACTGCGCCGGATTGTTTCCGGATCGTTGCGTTACAGCACTCCAGCTACAAAGTGGCATGTGCCACATTGAAAAGCAGGATTGCACGCTGATACGAAACACTGTTTGAAACACTGTATCGTGTCACGGTTTCGACGCCGATGCTGGCCATCGTCGTGGTCGTAAGCCACACACAGGAGCGCTGCGAAGCGCCTTTTGCGACGCTATTTGGCGGGTCTGTGGGCTCCAACGGCCGCTTCAACAGGCACTGACGCTCGCATGCTCTGAGTTCCGATGAATTCGCATGAAGGTTTTCCCTCTGCGTGTAATTTGATGGGATTTTGACCAATAAAACGCGCGGGATTTTCGATCTGCCGCAGGATCTTCCTCATTCTCGCATTTCACACGATGCTCAAGACCGCTGCCAGTGGCCTGCGCCACGCGTCGACCCGCAGCACGACCGCGAGCGGCTCGATAGTCTATGAGTCGGAGCGCGCTGCCATGGAGTACCTCCAGTTCCACTATGGTATAGCAAGACTAAGATCTGACCTCGTTTCTGACGCTTGCACAGGCCAGCCCGACGAGGTCGCCCCGTACCCGTTCGCTCCCAAGGACGCGCTGGCCTTCCTCCATCGCACCGTGGCTGATACAATTCCGCTCACGCGCCCCGAGATGCGCCACCGCGCGCTTGAAGTCGGCTGCTCTGTCGGACGGTCCTCGTTCGAGCTCAGCCGCACGTTTGACGAGGTACTCTTGCGTCATTTTCAAGTCGCCGGTGGCATCATCTCTGCGACTACGCCTAGGTCATTGGAATTGACTTTTCGCACCACTTTATCGACGTGGCCAACCAGATGAAGGCGCACGGGTCGGCGACGTACGAGGCGCACATCCAAGGCGACATCACGGCGACGCGCACCGCTGCCGTGCCCGCGGGCATCGACCGGACCAAAGTCCACTTTGAGCAAGGCGACGCGTGCGACCTCGGCGCGCACCTCGGCACCTTTGACTGCGTCTTTGCGTCCAATTTGCTCTGCCGTGTGCCTCGCCCGCGTCTCTTCCTCGACCGCCTCCCGTCTCTCATCAAGAAGGACGGCATCCTCGCGCTCGTGAGCCCATACTCGTGGCTCGAAGAGTACACACCCAAGGAACACTGGATCGGTGCGACGCCAGAGGCAGGCGACTCGTTCGCCGAGCTCGAGCGCATCCTCAGCACGTCGTTTGAGCTCGTGGAGCGCACGCAATACCCGTTCTTGATCCGCGAGCACGACCGCAAGTTTCAGTGGGGTGTCTCGGACGGTACCTTTTGGCGCCGCAAGTAATAGTGTAGTCCGTAATCAATGATGCTCGAGTGTTTGCTGTCCGACCCACTGGGAAGCGCCATCGGCACCGTCACATGCTCTCCTTTTGTAGTGGACAAGCCCAAGGGACTGTTCGCCCGAGGGCTGGTACTGTCGATGCCAGCGTCGCACCGCGAACAAGGATCGAAGAAGAAGCAACTGCGCAACGCGCCTCGAGGCCGCAATGACGGGGTCCTCGAGGATCGCGTGCGCGCTGCAATAAAATATTATAATCTAAGGAATCCTATCTTATCTACGGAGGTGGAGGCTAGTGGTACAGGCGACGGAAGAGTCGCTTAGGCGTTGACGCCGAGGGGGAAGACGTTGCGTCGCTTCGGGTTGGAAGGCGCGCGCGTCCGCTTCTTGCAGTTGGTGGCGCTCGCAATGCCATACGACGTCGTCGAGCCGTTCGTCGAGCCGTAGCTGGAGCCAAGGCTGCTCGAGCTCGCGGTGGATGAAAACTGCGGGTCGCAGTAGGTCATGTCCGTGTCGTCGAACGAGCGCACCACGTCGGTTACGTAGACGAGCTGGCCGCCTTGGGCCGGGTCGGGCCGGACGCAGTGCTTGACCTCGCCGCCTTGCGTGCGCGAAAAGATGTAGTGGTTGGCGAGCTCGTTGTAGTAGCGCGAGTACGCCTCGGACGTCACGTGGAGGCTAAAGTTGGTCAAGAGAAGGAACTCGACTTCGAGCTCGTTCATCTCGGAGCCGGGCACGCCGCCGACCTTGGCGTAGTACGCGTTGTTGAAGTACTGGTCGTCAAAGAACTTGGCCGCGAGCACGATCGCCGTGATGATGACGCGGTGCACATTGAGCTCGGTCATGACGAAGCCCTGCATCTGGTGCAGGCGGTCAATGTAGATGAGCGCTAGCACAAAGCACTCGGGGCTACAGGCCGCGTACGTCTGGATGCGCAAGAGGTAGTCCAATATCGAGATCTGCGGCGCGCGGAAGGCTTCGAATTTGGTCCGGCGCATGTAGCCGGCGGGAATCGCATCGGCCGACTGGACCATGGACTCTAGCACCGCGGAGAGCGTCTGGACGATGGCGCGGGCGCGGTCGTCTTCCTCGGGTGTGCTCTGGTGATGCTGCATATTCGGCCAAGACGGTGTCGACGGCAATAGCGGAAATGATGGCTTTAGATAGCGCTGGTATCCTGCGAAATGAACGCGGTAGGCTCCAGCAGTTTGACGTCCAATAAAACTCGCGTCGTTTTATTCTACCTTCTGCCCTCATTTTATTGTTGCACCGGCCTCTACATCTTGATTGTTGTATTCTCATCCTGTGTCGTGGCATTGAAAGCCAGGGTCGGGGGCATGAAAAACGCAATAAAAACCGCTCGCCACCGCCCGCAAAGTCTTTTTTATTGGCTCCGATTGGCCAAAACCTCTCAGATCCGATACCTCCGAGCGTAAATACGCAGCGACGCATCGCGTTATGTGACAAACGCACGGGTATTGTCGCGCTGGGGGCACGTATTATCAGCCCGCCTCGTCACGCTCGGGGCTCGTTAAAACGCGTTTTAGAGCACGCATCGCACGAGGTATCCAGCGGGTTTGGCCGGCAACGCTGGGCGTTAAACGTGTTTTAACTGTGAAAGTCGATGTTCTCAGCGGCCAGCCCTACCCCGCATGGCTCTCCCTTTCTTTTTCTTTTCTTTCCTCACCACTCAAACCAAGGGCCCAATAAGGTCCGCTTGCGGCCATGTCGCACTCGTCCTACTCTCGCCGCCGCCGAGGACGCGACCGCGAGGAGGACGACGAGCATGAGCCTTCTGCATGAAGTCATGGGTACAATGACCATGGACGCGTCTGCTGACCGGAGGCGCGTGGCCTTGCGGCAGGCGGGTGGCTGCTCGGGTGATGGCACAGACTGGGCGAGTGATGATGACCAGAGAAGAATTCATGTGCGTCCAAGGTGCTACTGTGCCGACTGACGGTGGCTGCTTGGCGTGGTCATCCTCGGACGTTCTGGGTGCAAATGCGTGCTTCTCGCGCTCGTGCGACACCAACGATGGCAAGAAGGGTCGAGAATGGACAGTCGCGGTCATGTTGCTTGTTTACCCGACCACGGCGCCGCCGTGCTGTAGTATCATGCATGACCTATCGATGCTCAGTCACCCGGCGCAGGTGTGGGCAGAGACGCGCCGGCGTCGAGGTCGTCGAGTGCCATCTTGACGCGCTGTACAAACGCATGCATCTTGGCCGTGGACGTTTCGCGCGGCGTGCGCACCGAGATGTCGACTTCGAGCGAGATGAATTGGATCGCAACGTCACAAAAGTAGAAAGCGTCGGGGGCCGACGGCTACGTGACGTCAGTCCCCGTGCAGGCGACGCAAGCGTACCTCGGCCGCGTAGAATAAATATTTGTCTGTGAGCTGGACCGAGCCGCTGGCCATGCACACGAGCCCCATGTCGTAGAAGCGCGTCATGACGGCGTTGGCGTCTGGCCGCAGCGAAATTGCCCGCTGCCATTTCGCTCTAAATGGGAGTCATCAAGCATAATGGGTACGAAAGGGACCGTACCGCTCCATGTACTCGCCCCATAGCGACTCGAACCGCTTGGGATGAATGCGGATGGAAGGGTCAAGCTCAAGGGGCTCGGGCACGACAGCACTGGTGGTCGCACGCTTCGTGGGCGTCGTTGCCGGAAACAACGGCTCTCGGTGGACCGGTGACACGACGCGCGCTGGCTGCTGCCCCCATACGTGCTGCGGGTCGGTCTCCTGGGTAAGGACAGGCGGCGGCTTGGGCGCAGTTGTCGGCGAGAGCAGCCCGTCGTCTTCTTCAAAGTGGTCGTCAAACTCATCGAGGGCAGAGTCTTGAATGTTGTCGTTCGGGTACTGCGCCTTTTGCTTCTTGCGGCCCACGAGCTGCGTCCAGGCCATCGACCGGTTGCGGAGACGCGCGTAGGCAAAGTAAGACGTGTAAACAACCACGCCAAGCACGAGGCACGCCGAGATGGCTACTCGCATCATGTCATCCTGACAGATTCGCTCATGTCGTACCTTTAAAGGTCGACGACGGAAACGCGCTGTTGGCAATGACACCTTGGCTGTGGAGACGGTTCCGCACGCGCGCAAACTCGTCTTCGTCCGCGGCCTTTGGCTGCGCATCGAGGGCCACGAGCGCGTCCTTGCCGTGCTTCGCGTCGGGTGCACTTGTCGGCGGCAGCGTTGCTTCATTCATCGTTTCGGGTGCATCCAACGCAGCCGTGACTGTAGTTTCGACCGACGAGCCAGAGCTCTGAACCAAGTGCAATGAAATGAGCAGGTCGGATGCCACGAGATTCGGGTTGACACCGGCGTTGGGGATCAGGGGGCCTCGGAACGTGAGCGACGCCTTGTGCTTGGGCTGGAGCACGATCGGCTCGGGCAGCGCGATCGCAGTGTCGCGCCAGTCGCGCATGTCATAGCACACAATCGCGTACACCGTCGCGGGCGTGCCACCAGAGTTGTGCGCGATCAGCGTCGACTCGAAGGACGGAACGCCGTTGGACGCTGGCGACACGAGAGCAACCACCGAACGAACCGGTGTCAAGTCGATGGAAGCAGGCGCAGTTTTCGCGGATCGATGGTATACGCGCAAACGACCAATGGCCTCGTCCTGGTCGGCGCTGAGCGGCAGCGCGACGACGGTGTAGAGGACCGGAATGTGCTTTTGAACGGACACGAGCCACTGCTCGCTGGAGGTCGTGGCCGGTGCGCAGACCGAGAAGATAACAAACGGCTTGGTATTGTCGCGGGGTGACGGGGCGAGATCGCGGAACTGGACCTCGTATTGGGATGGCAAGCTCGCGCTCCATTGACTCACAAAGTAGTTGCCGAATGCAGGGATGTCGGCAAAGGCTTTTGCAAAGTTGAGGTCAAACGTGAAGCCGCCGTCAACGCACCACTGTGTCGTCGTCTTCTTTGCGGTTGTAGCGAGATTGGCAGCCTTGATGGTCGTGGCCATGATCGTTGCCGGCGCGATCGTCGTCGCCTTGCTCGTCGTGGCGTTGGTCATTGCAGACGCGGTCGCATTCCGCTCGGCGAGCAGTGCACGTACATCGGGCGGATGTTGCAGCGCCACGTCTGGAGAAGCGCAGTCGGCCGCGTACAGCGCGGTCAGGAGCAGCACGACGGTCGCCCAGCGTCGCATCCCCCGTTAACCCGACAAAGTGAGATCTAGGATCGAATAGAAAGCTCAAGTCACTCGAACTTTCGACAAACGGACCATATGATTGGCGTATAATTCGATCGATTTTGCCCAATCGAAATACATGATATTCTACCCAATCAAACGCGCCACTCGCCCTTGCAACAACAGCGATTGGTCCATATGTCGTGGCCAACCTTCGACAATGCATCCAATCAAACGGCATGGCGGCGACAGGCAGCGAGATTGAACCAGCGGCGAAGCGGCTCAAGACCGAGGACGCGCCGCTCGTGTCCTTTGTGATCCCTGCGCACAATGCGTCGGCGACCATTGACGACTGCCTCGAGTCCATCTGCAGCTCCACGTACCGGCCGCTTGAGATTGCAGTCTATGACGACGCGTCCTCGGACGACACGCTTGCCAAGCTCCACACATGGGTGCCCAAGTGCGCCGCGGCAGACATTCCGCTTCATGTGGTGCAGCAGAAGAAGGCCACGCCAGGCGGCGCCGGCTACGCCAAGAACCGCGCGGCCGACGTCTGCACGGGCACCTACCTCGCCTTCCTCGACTCGGACGACATGGTCGTGCCCGAACGCGTCGCCGTCCAGCTGTACGATCCCCACTTCTTGGATGGCACAGCGCTCATAACAGCCTCGTAGCAAGATGGCGCAAGACGACCCGAACGTTATTGTCGGCGCCAACTTTCGGCGCATTCCGGAAGGCTCCACGTGGCACTACACGGCGTGGGCCAACAGCCTCACAAAGGAGCAGCTCGTGCTCCAGCAGTACCGGTACTTGTTTGCCTGCGACGTGCAAGCATCCAACCATAGCGTGAATTAGCGAGTGCACGATCATCATGCCAACGTGGTTCATGCGCCGCGAGCGCTTTCTGGCGGTGGGCGGCTTTGACGAAGCCCCCGAAGGCGTCACGATCCCCGAAGACTTGATCTTCTTCCTCAAGCACCTCGAAATGGGCGGCTCGCTCGACAAGGCGTCGGACGAGCTCGTCATCTACCGGCACTCGAGCGGGTCCGTCTGCAGCAAACTGCCGCGCCGGGTCCTCCTCCGCACGCGCCTCGCGTCCCTCGAACGCAGAGTGCTCAGCCAGTGGGACTCGTTTACGATCTGGGGCTGCGGCCGCGACGGCAAGAACTTCTTTGTCGACCTCTCGACCGAGGGCAAACAGTACGGTGCTGCCATTGTCCACTCTGTAACCATATTCTGCTTGGCGCTAGAAAGGTCGCAGCGTTCTGCGACGTCAACGTCAAGAAGATCGGCTCGACATACTACTGCCGCGAGACCAAGAAGCACGTGCCCATCATCCACTTCTCCGAGGCCAAGCCCCCATCATCTGCTGCGTGTCCATGGGCCGCACGGACGGCGAGCTCGAAGCCAACATCCAGTCGCTTGGGCTTGTCCAAGGCGTCAATTTTTGGCATTTTAATTAGCGAAGAGGGTTATACATGCACGGTGAAGAGTCCTAGTTGAGAAGGTGGTTCAGCGCCATCGACACGTCTCCATTGTACTGCGAAAGGAGCCGCGTGTTGGTCGCGCGGTCCGAAAAGCCCATGCTTTCCAAGGCTTCGAGTTCCTTCGCAAACGGCGTCGCTTGCACGGCCGGCGCCGGCACAACCACTGGGGCCAGAGGCGCTTGCGACACGACTCCGGGGGCCGCCACAGCCACCTGGGGCGGCGCCACCGCAAAAACGGTTTGGGGCGCCGCCGCAGCGACAACCTGCGGAGCCGCCGCAGGGAGCACGACCTCATTCGAGGCCGCGGGCTTCACGTCGTGGGTCGTCGTCTTGTTGCCAACGACCAAAATGTCAATCCAGAACCGCTGCCCAAAGCGCTTGCCGTCGGCCGTTGAGAGGCGCCAGTACCCCGTGTAGCGCGCTACACACTCTGATGAGAACCACGAAAAAAAGTTTCGAGTCCTACCGGGCTTGGACGGCGCCTGCATGTCGACCGAAACATCAATCATCTTGCCGGGCGGCAAGATCGGAATTGAGATCGGACCCGACTCAGTCTGCAAGTGGTCCCCACCGACGCACACGAGCTCCGTCTTAGCCGGCCAGCGCTAGTCACCCACGTCAATAGATGCCACGGGTCGAGGTTGCATCGCATACCGTCTCGCCATCGTTCTTAAGACGCCACGTCTTGACAAACGAGTCGCCGGCGCGCACGGTCGAGCCGTCGGGAAGCTCACGTCGCCCATAAAGGCCACCGATGGCTTCGAGTCGACGTCGTCCGCGTCCATGATGCCGTGGTTGCTGCTCGAGAGCGCTGCTTCCTGCGCAGCCTTCTCGGCAAGCTCCTTCTGCTCCTTCCGCGCTTGGTTCATCGCCTGGATGTGGATGATGGTCTCTGCGATCCAGCGGATGCGACTCTCGCGCGAGAGCGCCTGGATCTGCTCGCTGCTGACGCCGCAGTTGAACATGACTTCGCCGGCCTGATCGCTCGAGAGCGACCATAAATCCGTGAAAAACTTGCCCGTGACAAACTCCAAGAGCTGGTGGACGAGCGATGGATCTTCGGGAAGAGGCGGCAGCGTCTGCGAGACACTCGATGCATGCTTTGCTTGCTGGTGCGCGTGCACTTGCACCTGGATCGCATGCATGATGCTTTCGAGGAGGTCCTTGATGTCCGGGCACTTCTCCATGAGGGCCGTAGCCATGTCTTGAAGCTGGCCACCGGCAAACATCGAGGCAACGCCTTCAACGACCGACCCTCCTTCCTTGATGACCGTCGACACGTTCTCAAAGTACGACGCGTACTACACCATGCATGACTACAGGGCGGGCAGTGCACGTGTTGCTGCGTACCTTGGCATCAGCCAACATGTCAATCATGGCACCCTGCACGCCTGGTACATGCAATAGCGTCGTCATGTCCTTCTTCATGGGCACTTGGTCGTTTGAGCACTCCCACTTGTCGAGGAGGCGGCTCAAGTCGACAAAGAGGGCCATCGAGCACTCCGAGTCGAACGAGACAGTGGCATCTTGGTCGACGACTTGGCGCTTACCCGAGACGACCATCTTGAAGATGTCGCCTTCCGTCTCCATGAGGCGGATACCTTCCTTGAGCTCGGCGTCGTTCGTGATGCGCACTTGCTCGCCTTCGTCGTCGAGGTAGTAGAAGAAGACTTCGGCGTGCTGCAGCGCTGGGAAAGCAATGTCCAGCGCGTACTTCTGGAGCTCGCCGAAGGTGAAGAGGTCCGTCGAGGAGGCGCGGCCGACCATATCGCGGAGGTCGGCGACCTTGACCCGGCGCATGTCCTGCGCCTCCTTGTGCAGGAGCTTGAGCGTCGTAATGGGCATCGGGCTTCTTTAGGAATGGGGTTTCGGCAGAAAATAAGTCGGCTTTTTGGCCAATCCCGTTGCGACCAAGCCGCATAAGATTCCGAATTCGAACGCGCGTTTAAACACCACCCGAAAACGCGTTTTTCGAGTCGACACGCGCTCCGTGGGCCCGCCACGTCATTCGCCGTACACGAGTTTGCCTTTGGACCTCACCTCATGATACTCCACGGCCCAAGGCTGGTAGCACGAGGGTATGGAAGGCCCGGATCAGGCACGAGCAGATAAATGATGGTCAACGATATACGCTCGCCCAAGAGAACACCACTTCGAAAGCACCGTCCGGAACGATAGTCCTGCCTAATTATGGTACGAGAAGTGAAGCCAATCGAAGGAATTGAGGTACCGGTACCGGTATCACTCTCTCTCTGGATGCTTGATAATAAGGTTATTTTCAACAAGCTTGGAGGCTTGTTATCTTGTGGATTTACTGGTACTCGCTTTACCACTGGTAGATCTACGTACCGGTACTGTAGCATTGGAGCATAGCAATAGTTGTTCTCCAAGCACCCTTCTTTGCCCTGGACGATTCTTGGGCCACAAAATCACGCCAAGGAATGATGCACTTTCTCTCGAGTGTGAGGGCAAGCGACCCACTGGCTGCGCGTTTAACCCAGTAGAGACCAGTTTAAACGCCATTGTTTTACCGGACACATAGTGGCTGTATCCGGATAGTGGCATGGTTGAGGCTTGATTTCGCAGTGGCGGTGAGCTGATGACCAAGCGCCCGCTCGACGAGCTGGCTACCGAGGACTCGACGGTCGTCGAGTCAACGACGTACGCAGATAAGCCGCTACCGGAGGGATGGCAGAAGGTTCTGCACCGATCCGGCCTCACCTGCTTCCTGCACGAAGCCTCTGGTGTCGTTACGTGGACCGAGCCGTACGTCGTCGAGCTGCACGACTCGGCCAGCATTAGCGCAGCCGCGGCGACACACGTGCCTCCACTCGAGATCTTTGCGTCCGGCTGCGGCATGCGCCATCCAGACCGCAATCGCCCGGTGAAGATGGTCCAAGCCGACGGTACGACGGCGCCGAGCGTCCTACCTAGCCTTCATTATCCCGCGTAGCTATCATCCGGCGCCTCAGCAAGGCGGTACTTGGCGACCGTGAGCCAACTCCGACTCCAACTCCGACTCCGACTCCGACCGAGCAGGTTCAGGTTCTCATGCGCCTTTGCGTCGCCGCCTCATGTGCCACCGCGTAGCCGAGTTTGGACCCGCGCAAGAGGCTCAAGGCCGCCCACCAGAATGGTGCGTCGACGCCGTCGCCACCGCGCCGCCCGACAAAGCAAGACGCCAAAGGCGGTCGGCCCAAGATCGTTCTCAACGGCGTCACCGTCGACGAGCCGACGGGGAAGACAGCGATGGCGTTCCTGCTCGTACGAAGACGACGACACGTGATTCCGAGCGTGACATCACGTGTGTAGGACTATGCCAAGAACTGGGTGGATGCCATCCCAGAGTACGAGCAGACCAACTCGAATCGTACGTGGCCCGTCTCGTAGCGCGGCCTGATTTGTTTGCAGACAGCGACGCGCCGTTCCGGTGCAGCGTGACGATCTCGGGGCAAGAGTACGGTCTTGCCGACGCGTCCTCCAAGCAGCTTGCGCGACAGAAGGCAGCCGAAGCTGCGCTCGAGACGCTCGTGCCGGGCTACTGGCGTACGCTCAAAAGCGGCGGTGCGACACACGAAGTCGACACGATGGCCGCAGAGCTCTCGGCGGCGCCCACCTTTGTACGCAGGCTTGCCAACGCATGACTCATACCTCGTGGTAGACGCTAAGCCGTTTTGAGAGCTTATTGATCGACGACCCGCTCGTGCTCCAAGGCTGCATGGACCTCAGCGTCAAGACGCCGGCGCAGCTTCTCTCCGAGTATGCGACGCGCAACAAGGGTATCGCGATCAACTACACGCATTTCAACGTCCCGTTTGCGACGGACCGCAACAAGTTCAAGGTCGTCGCGTCCAATGGCAAGCACTCGGCCGAGGTAGCTCGCTTGCGTCCTCTGCCGCGTCCGTGACGTCGTCTCGTTAGGCGGTCGCTCCGAACAAGAAGCTCGCCAAGCAGTACGCCGCTCAAGCGCTTCTCAAAGTGCTAAATCCGAAAGTTGCGACCTACTATGAGATGGTCCAGCACCACGAGACGGTCGTGCTCAAGACGTCGTCGGCCCACAAGCCCAAGCCCGTCGTGCCGCTGACCTCTACAGGGCTTCTCGGAACGCCCACGACGCAACCGACGAGTAGCAACAGCATTCTTCCGAGCCCGAGCACCAATGGCCGGTTCCAACCGCGGCCGAATGCTCCGCCGCGTACCGATGCCTACCGTAGCAACGCGCCGTCGTCCTCGGTGCTATCCAGTCAGCACAACCATGTAAACAACCACATCAACCATCAGCGCCCGCCTCCAGTGTCTGTCGCGTCTCGGTACGGCCAGCGCGACTATGGTGGCAAGTCCGAGACATCGCCGCACCAAGGTGGTCCGCCCGCTCCAAAGGTACGAGGATGCATCGACTGCGGGACGCCTCGTGATTCTCTTGCCGTAGCCGTACTCGTCGTATGCGCCACCGAGCGCGTCTGGCTACGGAGCATCGCCTTCGTCGTCGTCATCGTACCGCGGGTACCATGGGGACCCCAAGGTCCATGAAAGCAACGGAGGGTACCAGGCCCCCAAGCCACGCGGCGGCTACGGCGAACTCAAGCGGGAGCTCGTCGAGGACAAGAAGCGCGAACCGATCTTTGGCGACGCACCGCCGTGCTTCGCCGAGGCGCCCCGCGACGGGTATGGTCGCCCGGCGCCGTTCGGGTATCGCCCGTCGGCACCCCCGGTGCAGTGGCAGCAGACGGCGTCGTACCAACCGCAGTCGTCTTACGCGCCGCCGTCGTATCCGCCGGCGTCCGGGGGTCTCCTCCCGCCGCCGCCGACCCGCCTTGCGCAGCCTCCCAGCGCAAACTACGGGAAGACGAACAATCCGCTGCAGCAGCTCAAGTCGGAGCTGCGAAAGTCGCTCCAGTACTAGTAGTTTTGAATGAATATAACCAAGTCCTCGTGTCTACTGCGGCTGCGGCGGCTCGGCGAGCAAGCTCCGGAGCTGCTCGACGTTGACGAGCATGGGCACAACCTGCCCGTTGATCAAAAAGTCCAGCGGACGATACACCGACACGCTGCTCGGTCGCACGGGCGCCGACGTCGGCCGCACGTCGCTCGGCAAGAGCACCGGCACCATGGGCGCCTCGGCGAACGTCGCCTGCGCGTCGTACGTCGAGGTGGAAGGTACCTGGACGAGGCGCGCAGGCTCGGCCTTTGGCATGCCCTCGAGACCATCGATGTCGCCGCCGTCTCTTCGCTTGAGGTAGACGAAGAGCTCGAGCTTGTATGCTGTTTGGCCGCCGCGACGAACCGACGCGTTGTTCCACGCGGACGTGATCGCCGCCATGTAGTTGCCGACCTCGATGCAGACGTACTCTTTCTGCGTCGCGTTCGTGCTCGTTTTCAGAAACACCTTGACGACGCTCGGGATCTTGACGAGCTTGGCTTTACCCTGCGGCGGCGGGTTGGGGCTCTCGTTGTGCGTCACGACGGCGCGGTCCAGGTAGTTGGCCGCCTTGGAGAAGAGCACGTTGAAGCCCTCCTCGAGGACGTGCTCAAACTCGTACGTCGCAACGGTTTTGCGGCTCTTGTCGCGCTGCCCGGCCTTGACGGTGAGGAGCACGGGGAGGCTCGGCGGCAGCGGTGCCATGATCCCCTTCGGCGGACCCATCAATTAATATTTCGTTGCCGCTTTAGGGCGACGTCACCTGGCTATTCGCACGCAAGTCAATATGTATCTTTGTATGTAGGACAGAGTCACCGTGGCACGCATGGTCCCAAGTCTTCTCTACGCCCTCACCGAGCATACACATTGGCTCACCATTTGTTCGAATGGCGAAAAGTTGCTCGTTGCATTCGTATGCCTTGTCTGCTCGCCTAAAAGCGCACCCTTAGAACCTGCCTCAGAACTGTGTGGGTTATGGTTGCGTGCAATTAGCTAGACAAAGACGGTTGCGGCATCGGAAAGTATTCTCTTTCACTTTTGGCGAGAAGCGACGCAAGCATGGCATCGTACAGCTTCTACTCGCTCGTCTCTGCGGTCAAGGACAAGGTAGACGCTACACGCTAGCAGGTCGAGGCTAACGCATCAACGACGTAGTCGGCCAAGGCCATCTCGACCTTGAGCTCGGACCTCCAGGAGTTTTCAACAACCGTCCAAGGCGTACGTACAGGCCGCAACCGCTCTGGCCTATATCTACTGCGCCTAGGACGTCGCTGAGGTGGCCAAGCATGTCAAGAAGAAGGTTGAGGAAACGATGGAGTCGAAGCCTGCCGCTGAAGCGACGGACGAGGCGGCTCCAGCGGACAGCAGCAAAGCACGCGAGCTCCAAGCTTCGGTGACCGCGTCGCTCTTTGCGTTTGGGGCCACGCTCGAGTCCGTTGGCTCCAAGCTTCTTACAAGGTAGAACAACGCCTGCAGCGCATGCGTCACCTGTCTCTGTAGTGCGGATGAGTTTATCGGCGGCTTTGCCGGCGACGAAGCTAACGACACACATGACGAGCCACTCGACGAAGCCGCGAGGTAGGCGACCGCTCGATCGTCCTTTCATGGTAGCGCTGCGGCTCTAGTGCTCGCCGCTTCCGTCTCTCGGCGATGCAGAACGCCGACGAAACGTACGTCGAGCCGCCGGCCAACATGGACGCCTACACGGTCCGCATTGCAGTGCCGCCTTTGCCTGATGTGCTCTGTAGAAGTGGCGACAGGCCATTTCGGACGACGACTGGGCGGCGCTGTGCGCTGAAGTCATTGAGCACTACCCCACGATCGACACCAAGCGCCAAGAACTCGGTAGACTCATCGAAGGACCACCGACGTCTGACAGAACATGTCTAGTGCCGGAATTAGTCTCAGAGGACGCGTTCTGGGGCCACTATCTCTACAAGGCGTCGCGTCTCGCAGCCCAGGAACAGCGCAGCGCGCAGTTGCTGCAAAAGGGTTCGTGCTCGGATCGGACGAAAACTCCAATGCTGATGCAGCATATCGTAGTGGCGGGCGCGAGCGCGGACGAAGAAGAGATTGGTTGGGACGTCGACTCGCCGCTTGCGAGCCCCACGGCGAAGACAGAGCGTACGGTCATGGCGCCAACCGATAGTATGTCATGATTCTTGTAGCGGCTGCGACAGCGGCGGCAGAGCTCGCCCCAGGTTCCCGCTATGACCGTTCCGAGCTGGCCGCGTCAACGTAGTGTGATAGAGACCAAGACGACGCCGGTGACGTCCCACCACTCGGACGAATGGATCGATGTCGACGAAACGAAGAAGGCACCGGAAGCAGCGATTGTGCTGGCGGACGAAGAAGTGCTCGATTGGGGCGACGACAACGAGCCAGCACCGGCGGCCAAGTCTGCGAGCGACGACTGGGGCCAATGGGAGTAATACATTTTGCGTCGCCAGACGAGAACAGCGACTCGATGACGCTATCCTACGGGTCTAGATGACCTACTAGCCGGAGACTGGTGGGCCTTCCAGCGTTGGCGCAGGAGCTGCATCGCCGCCTTGCCTCTTTCGGCGTGCGCAGGGTCGTTCATCGACGTGTACGTGGGCGGGTCGCACGCCGCCTGGCTAGCATGTGAGAGCACCGAAACACAAGATGATATATGGATACCCGTGTCGACTCGAAGCAGTGCTTGTAGCCTCCGTCGATCAAGTACATTTCCGGGTACAGAAGTTCTGGGTACGTGGCGGCATGGAGGCAGCGGTCGCGGCGGCGAATGTGCCGCATCCTACTAACACGATGACGCGGCGATCTTGATGCCGAGCCGTACATGTCGGGCGCTCGTTTGGCTGAAAACTCGCAGTAAAAGATGAGCGCAGTCGTCGTGGATTGCTCGAGCGACGGCGCGAAAAAGTGTTGTTCAATGTCGTCTGGCGATGGCAATGACGTGGCGCCTCGAAGACGCCCGCCCTCGTATTCGTACGTGAAGCGGCAGTCGAAGAAGCGAGCGCCTTGCAGCGACGCTGGAAGCACGCCTTGCAATACCTCGAGCGCCTGTGTATTCCAGCTATTGCCACCATGCTCGGACATCTATGCGCAACGTACGGTGGTTGGCGAAATGACGTGCAGGTCCGGGTGCTGCGACGACCGGATCGTTGGCAGCATCGGCTCGTACGTCGTGAATGGGAGGCCGTGCAGCACCGGCGCAGAGTTGCAGCGAGCAAACTTGGGATGCAAAGGACTTGCTTGTTCATCGCTATTGAATAGCACAAGCCGACGCGGCGTCTTGCGCGCCGGGCCATGCTCATTCTCGATCTCGAGGTCCGAGCCGCGCTTCAACGCGGTGGGCGTCTCGGGGGAGAAGAGCGCTCGCTTGCTGCTTCGCGGAACCCGTCGGCGCCGCGGCGACGTCACGAGGCCTGTTGGGTCCGACGACTTGCGGGCCAGCATCGGGGTCGGAGCCTCTGGTAGCAGTCTTCCAGGCTGCGGCGTGGCTGTCTCGTCCATCATGCGGCCGGCGTTGTTTTTATTGAAGCCAAATTCAAGTCGGATACAGTGGCTCAATAAATTGCATTGACCACGGATTAAAAATCATGGCCGCGACCACTCGTCCTACTCCATCGTCGCATCCACGGGCGCCGTCTCCTCCTTCTGCCGGTTGTTGAGGAAGTGAAGCCAATGGAGGCCTTGCTGCGCATGGACCATGTCGCGGAAGCTGTCGTGCGCGATCATCTGCGTGTACTAAGCATGAGGCCATGTGCATGCATTCGTTCTACCTGGCGGAACTTTTCGTCGTCGAGCAGGTCGAGGAACGTGAGCGCATGCGGGTAGCTACACAGGGTCGCATGAGCGCCAAGGTGGAGAGCGCGTCCGTACTTGATGTACTTGGCGTACTCGGGCTTCTTCCAATACTTCAAGTACGTGAGGTAGTTGAGGAAGACCGGGTCCTCAAAGTACCGGTTGATCGCGAGGTCTATCGCAGCATGAGCCTCCGCCTAGGTAGACGCAGTCGTCGCAGCACGGTTGAGGTACGATGGGCTCGCCAAGCACTGGATGAACTCGAGCTCGATCTGGAAGCGGATGTCGTCCGTCGGGAGCTCCATCGCGCAGCGCCTGAAGTGTTACGCGAAAGCGCATTGGCAGAAAATAGCTATGATTTTAGCCAATCAGCGTCGACCTACGAACTTGCAGAAACGGCATGCCCAGATGAGTGACGAGCTGATCGCGAGCGTAACATCATGACGAACGCGGCTGTGGTGTAATCCTGGCCGCAGACTGGCGAGCGATGACGAGGTCGAGGACCTGTCCACGCCTATTACCTTGAGCTGGACACAAAATGCCGATGTATTGCCAGTCAGTCACAACTACTGCGAGCTGCGTCAAACGACCAGACGAGTGTACTGTGCAAGGTGTGACGGCGATGCAATAAAATTAGAATCCACCGACCGCTGCATATGCTGCACGTGCATATCCATCTCAGATTTGAACTGCAGCGAGCTACGGCAGCGTCGAGGTGCGATGATACAGCGTCCTGATCCCCGAGGAACTCGGCATGGATTACGTGTACATTTGAACTGAGCTGAGGACCAAGCGTACGTTATAGCGACTGCACCTGCGTCGTGCAGACGCGGCACAGTGATTTGTGGTCAGTACTCCGCCGTTCTTGATCTGGCATCTCGGCCGCTGAACTTTTCTAGTCGTTTTTGCAGCGCCGACCGGAACGAAACTCGACAGCGTCACGGGCCACGGCCGCTAGAAACACGCAATCTCGCCGTTCCGCCCCGTGCAGCACGACGCTATTGCTATTGTCCACAATCAAACTATCGAAGCCCTTGGTGTACAATTAGCATACAGGAGGAATGCATCGTCGTCGCGCGTTGTAGTGGCTCCGCGGTGCTTGGTGAGTGCGAAGGAACTGAAAGAATGGCGTGTTTGTAGCCGCGCCTGTCACACCTTGCCGTTTGATTCCGATAGGACAAGTCCTGACACGCACATGGCAGTTCCAGCCTGACGTATTTTCGATCGCTCTCCATACATTTATCCAGTAAATATTAATGATTGGAAGACCAATATCTCCTAATTAGGCGTGCGCTCAGCTTTTTTGCAACCTAGCGCAAGGCGCGATACGTACTCGGGCGTCCCGCTGACCATTCTCGACATGTCGGGGTCGTCCGGAGCCTTTCTGCGCGGACGCAATGGCTCGCACCAACACAGCAAGTTTGCGGCGCCGGCTTACCTGCGCGACCTCAACGACGTGCTCATCAAGGTCTCATGGTGCGAACCTGCCATGGCGATCTTCCTGCACTCAGCTCTTATTGCGACATAGCACCCTCTCGTTCGTTGGTTGCGCCTATATCTTGTACCGGTCTTTCAGCGCAAGAGCGGAGCGGCGCGGGACATCACGACGATGCTCGTTGCGACACTGGCCGCCGTCGACCTCTGGACCGCCGTCGCCAAGTTCCCAGCCACGGCGTTCACGTACTCTCGGAACAGGACTGACCCGAAGAGCGCGCCGACGTACGTCTCGTGCCAGCTCCAAGGCTTCTTCATCGACTTTCTCTCAACGCATGGTATCCATGGCTTTCGCCATCCGAGGTCTCATGCTTCTCGACTAGTCGTTCTTTGGAATGCCATCATGGCGTTCAACCTCCTGCGCTGGGTCGTCTACCGGGACACGCAGGAGAAGATGCGACGACGGTACCCGTGGTACTTTTTCGCTACCGCCTTCTTCTGCCTCGGGTGGACCTTCTGGCTTGCGCTGCCCGTGTACCGTCTCCGCCGGCGCCGCAACCATGGGTCGGTCGTCGACAACCAGTCGCTCCTTGGCCCGTCCACGTTCTTTTGCTGGATCGCCGACCCCGACACGGCCTTGTATCATTTCTACACGTTTGTGTTTGCCGCCATCATCTTTATGGTTGGCGTGCTCCTCAAGGTCCGTCGCGTCATTCGGCAGCGCGCGGCAGGGTACGAACGTCGCATTTGAGTCGGAAAATCACCGCCTTGTGACGGTAGACAGCACTACCAGCAGACGGAGCAGGCGCTTCTGGTCATTCAGCGTCAGCTGTACCTCTATGTGGTGAGCTTTCTCGTCCTGTACCTCCCCGTATCGGTCTACCGAAGTACATACGCCTGTCATTCCAAGGAGACTCACGCCAGCGTTTCTAGTCGGCGACGCGGCGTGCGACGCTTCGTACTACAAAGCGCCCACCTTTTGCACGAAGATCGTACCGACCTTTGGCGTCTTTGCGCAAGCGCTCATCTGCCTCCAAGGCTTTGTCAACGCCGTCATTTTCGGCGGCTTTCTCTCGCTCGGCTGCAAGCGCCAGCCCCGACCGACGTCCGACTCGTTCCTGGGACTGGCGTCGCCAAGCGTCGTTATGGAGGACACGCAGTCCAACATGTCGCTCTACACGCCGTTCGATGTCTGCGACCGCGTCTCGATCTTTGCGTCCACGTTCAACATGGCCGAGGGCGCCGTGCCGACCCGAACGGCGTTGGTACGTCCTTCGGTCCCTCCACGTGTGCTCATGTTGCGCAGGCGGCGTGGATCCCGCGCGACCACGACGTGTACGTCATTGGCCTCCAAGAGTGCTTGGCGCTGGACGAGACGCGGGCCGAGATGCTAACGCACCTTGAGGCGGCCAACAACCAGCGCTACACCGAGTATCGGCGAGAGATCGGAAGCAAACAAACCACACTCGGCTACCACGTACGACGCTGGAGGAGCTGGCGCCGTGTCTCATGCGCTCGGGAGTAGGGTTACATTACGATTACGGTCTACGTCGCGACGTGTGATGTCGAGTGCGGCCGCTTCGAGATGTTTCTCGACGGCATGTCCAAGGTCCACCGCGGCAAAAGCCTCATTGGCATGGGCCGCGCGTCCAACAAGGGCGCGGTCGGCTTTGCGTTCCGGTACTTCGACACGACATTTGCCGTCGCGAGCTGTCACTTGGCGTCCGACTCTTCGGTAGCATGCTTGCCATCTGCCATCGGTATCTGACGCGCAGTGTATAGGGCAAGAGCAAGGTGACGAAGCGGCACAAGGACGCGGCGAGCATCCTTCGCAGCATGAACCTTCAGTCGATGGGTGTCGAGTTTGACTTTCAGCACATGGTGCACCACACGATCTTTATGGGCGACCTCAACTACCGCCTCACGGCGCAGCAAGCGACGCCCAACGACGTGCTGAAGCTCATGGTGACCATCATCAACCGGCGCCTCATGCTTGAACCGCCCCGCGGTACGATCGATGCGTGGCTTTGCATGGATAAGCAAGACGGCGGGTGTGTAGACCACCAGTACGATTCCGATGGAATGGCGTATGGCGTGACGACGTCGCCCGGCAACGACACGGTGCTGCTGGACGACATGACGCTCGCGGAGCACGACGGATTCAAAAGCCCTGTTCGCGCCATCAGCCGGTACGCCAAGGACGCCAACTGGACGCTCCTGCTCCAGCACGACGAGCTGGTCGCGGCGCTGCAGACGGGCGCGGCCTTTGCGGGCTTTTCCGAAGCCATGATTACGTTTGCACCGACGTTCCGACGGGCGCGGGGCACGCAGCTGCCCACGAACCGGCGGCTCAACATTCGCGACTTGCAGGAACTCTACACGACGATCCTCTCGGACGGCGGCCTCCGCGTGCCGTCGTACACGGACCGCATCCTGTACCACTCGCTGCCTGACCTCCAAGACAAGATTCGGTGCGTCAAGTACTGTAGCTGCGAAGACGTGACCACGTCGGACCACAAGCCGGTCTCGAGCATCTTCCACGTCGCCGTCGAGAAGACGCCGCGCACCGACGACGTACGAAACCTCTCTTTTTGTCCTTGCGCTCACATCGATCATGCACGTTGTGTAGATGGTGATGAAGAAGTGGACCGTGTCGCTCTCCAACGTGCACATCCAGTGGGCGTCGCCGCTCGAGACGATGCTGTTGCCGCCGTCGCCCGACTTTGACGACGACGAGTCGCCGAGTCTCACGGCGTCGCCACTGGGCCCGCTGCCGCACTCGTCCATGATGTCGTCGACGACGTGGGCGTCATCCATGGGCACCTCGACCACGACCAAGACCCATCGAGGTACTTTGATTCATAACCCGATTGATCAAGTACTCATGCGGGTGATAGGGCCGATTGTTGTCCGCAGTCTCTTTCCGCTGCCGAGCGAAGACGACTTTGCCGAGTCGCGTGAGGTACGCGTCATCTCGACGCCTGGTGTCTCCTACAACTTGATCTTTTAGCTGAACGAGCTCGCCGAGCATCTGACGTTCCACTCGGGGTACCTCCGTCCGGCGGTCCGAAGCGCGTGCCAAACGACAACGCTCAAGCAGTTTGAAGCCACGGGCGTGAAGCAGTCGGCGGTGCTCTTGCCCAAGAAGCACATGCACCTCGCACTCAACTTTCAGTCGTCGTCGTCGACGGGCTACAGCATTGGGCAGTGCGTCATCGGCGTCGTCCCGGCCCAGCACCGCCGCGGTCGCAAAGTCGACTTCCACGCCGTCCTCACAAGCGGCGGCCGTCACATGGGCGAGATCACGGGCCGCCTCGGCCTCAAGATGGATGTCACCACGACCGTGTAAGTAGTAACTATTATTTAGAAGGATGTTGTTATGATCGATACACACTCTGCGTTCATCGACGTCGTTGTTTGGGACTGCGCGGGTTGGGCGCCAGAGAGCCCGACGGACGCTTGGCGACCGGGTTGGCATTGTACCCTGGCGGCGGCGGGCCGCTCCATTGGCGACCGCCGTGGTTGGGCGGCGGCGCCATTCCCGTTGGTGGCTCGGGGCGCTTCATGCCCGGCGGCACTTGACCGTTGGGTCGCATCGCACGGCGGGCTATACGAGAGCGATGAGCGGTGCTAGCCATTCCAAGAGCTGTACTACCATCGTCGTCGTCCTTGGCGTCGTGGTGCGCGGGCGACTTGCGGTTGGGGAGCATGTCTTCGGTGATGGGCTCAATCTTTTGCTTGAGAAAGACGATGGGCTCCTTGTTGGGCTCGTCAAGCGCCCAGTCGCGCGGGTACGGTTCCTAGCACCACATGTCCTTTCTCGTATCCAGCCACGGAGCACCAACGTACGCATTTGAAGTAGTCGTGCGTGAGGGCCTCGGCCGCCGTGATGCGCTTCTCCGGGTCTACAGTGACGGAAGCATCAACCCACATGGTCTGCGCATCTCGAGCGTACCGTAATGGAGCATGCGCGAGATGAGGTCGCGCAAGAGCACCGATGAATGGCCCGTGCCAAACTTGACAAAGTCGTGGAGCTTGGACGTCGTGCCGTAGTCGCGCTCCTTGCACATCTGCATCATGTTTTCGTACTCAGGGAGGCACTCGAGCCCATCCCACGTCTGCGGCGTCGGCATGCCCATGATCTTGAAGATCTTGTCGCACTGGTCCTTCTGGAACGGCGCGTTCGTGCCCTCGGCCTCTTTGCCGCAAAAGAGCTCGCGCGTGTTTAGGATCTCGGCAAAGATGCAACCGACGGCCCACATGTCGACGGCTTTCGTGTAGTGCTTGGCGCCGAGAAGGAGCTCGGGCGCGCGGTACCACAGCGTCACGACGACACGCTCGACGTCCGTGAGCGCCTTGATCGGGTCCTTGTATATCCGCGCGAGGCCAAAATCTGCGATCGATGAGGAAGATGCACATCGACAGGCGCTTCGTACCGGCGAGCTTGACTTGACCGCGGCGACGCCCATGGCCGACGACGAGGATGTTCTGGGGCTTCATATCGCGATGCATGACCCAGTTGTCGTGCATATACTTGACGCCCTTGAGGATCTGGTGCATGAACGACTTCTTCGTGTACTCGGAGAGCGGCTTTTGCTTGCTCTGGATGATGATATCGCGCAGGTCGTGGTCGGCGTAGTCGAAGACGAGCGCGAGGCTCGTGCCCCGCGGATCAACATGCACGTCGTGGAGGTGGACGACGTTGTCATGGTGCATCTCGCGCAGGATCTTGATCTCGCGCACGGTCGCGATCGAGAGCACGACGTCGTTCTTGCCCTCCTTGTGCGACTTGATCATCTTGACGGCGAAGCTCTGCTCGTCGTCGTCCATGCGGCTGTCCCGCGCCTGGAGCTCGGCCTTGTACACGAGGCCATACGTCCCCTCGCCGATCTTCCCGATGAGCTTGTACTTGTCCGTGAGCTTGACCCGCTGCTGGTACAACGAGTGGCGTCGCATGCCCGCTAATTCGTACTGAGGCAACCGCAATTCCACGCGTATTTTTATTCCACTGCGTCTTGTGGACCGGCGTGTGTTTCGCCACGTACAACGGGCTTCATTTATTATATTATCCGCCTTCCAGTCCGAATTACGGATAACGTATCTGGAATACGTACCTTAAAGGATCAATTGATTGCTGCATTTGGAATTGAGTTTTGTATAATCGAAAATGTATACACTGCGATTTCTCAAAATGGCATTGTAAAATTGAGTTTATCCAAAGGATCGGATTATGGCTGCCGCAGCGTTGAACTTGACACGATGCAGGTGCATTGCTTGGCCCTCGGGCGCCACCTCGAGCTCGTCACCGAAGAGCTGCGCGCTATCGCTGGGCTCTATGGCGAGACCAACTGTGAGCTAGCGCAGTATGGCGGCGCGCCTCCTCACCTCTCATTCTCGAGTAGTGCAAATCCACGACGAGCCCTCGCTGCAAGCCCGCTTCTTCCGCGTCGACTTTAGCTCCGAGGTAGCGGCTCTTTGTCACGGCCTTGTATGCAGATCATGTCTCGTAGGCCATGGCCAAATGCATCGTCGCCCGCTGCGTCTTGATCCAAGCGGCGTACGAAGTCCTCGCGACCCAGGAGTCGGTCGTGGCGCTCGCGACGCAGCTTGAAGCGCATTGCTTTGCGCGCCCACCCGCGACGACCGTCGACGTCAAGATGCCAAAAAAGCGCCTGCGTGGCCCGAAAGACAAGCGCGCTGTGCTGGGCCGCCTCGCCTCGTTCGACGTCGAGAGCTTCGTATCGGAGCAGTCGCTGCCAGCGTCCACCCATCTCTGCGTTCTCATCCAAGACGATGGCCGCGCGCTATTGAGTCGCCTCGTTGGCCACGGCCTCTCTCCGACCAGCGGCGGTCACGGCGGTCGCGTCGGCAGTGGCCTTGCTGCCAATTACGCGCTGCACAAGCGGCCGTACACGGGTGTCACAACCATGGACCCGGAACTCGCCCTCGTCATGGCCAACCTCGCGCAGGTCCGTGCCGGCGACTGGGTCGTGGATCCGTTCGCGGGCTCGGGCGGCATCCTCCTCGCTTGCGCCCATTTCGGCATTGGTCCGCCTCATGCAAGTCCTTTACGACGGTAGATTGACGCCGCGATGTAGGGCTCGGCATCGCCCACGACGTGAGCTTCCGGTCGCTCCAAGGCGACGGACCGGGTCGCGACATGGCCGCCAACTTTGCTGAGTTTGCTTTCCCATCGCCCGAGCGCTGCCTCCACGACGTTCGCCGCGACATGTGGCGTCCCAATCTCCACGTCGATGCCATCGTGTGCGACCCGCCGTACAACATCCGCACGTTTGGCGCGGCTGGCGAAGACGTGCTCGAGAACCAGCTTCTCCAGCCGCTCATTGCGCTGGCCGCGCGCCGCTTGGCCCCCCAAGGCCGCCTCGTCTGCTACGTGTGCGTGGCGGGCGACGCCGACCTCACCGCCTACCTCGAGAGCGCCCTTGCCAACACGACGCTGCGCCTCACTGCGACGATCGCGCAGGTGGTGACTGGCAAGGACAATGCACACTGGTCTCGCAGCCTCGTCGTCCTTCAACAGGCCGGGTCGCGGCCGCCGCTACCGCTGTCCACGACCGACACGACGCCGGCGACGAGCGAGTGGGCGGCGGCGCGCGAGCTCGAGTGGTGTGTCGCCCGGACGCGGCGTCCGTTTGATGTGTGGCGCGCCGCGTGGGTCGGCGATCTGCCGTCGCTCCAAGCGTTTGCTGCCGACGGCGGCGACGTGGACGTGCGCGATGAGAAGGGCAAGACGCCGCTCTTCTTCGCCTGCGGCTACAACCAATCGGCCGTGGTGGCGTTCTTGCTGGCGCAGCTAGCTGACCCAAACCGATGCGATAACGACGGCACGAGTCCGTTGTCGCAGGCGGCGCGGTTCGGCCACGTCCATGTGCTGCAACAATTGCTCGATGCCGGCGCCGACCCGTGCGTCACGTCCAAGAAGCGCTGGTCGCCCGCGTACTTTGCAGCCTCCCACAACCATAGCGAGGTAGCATCCACTTGCCTCAGCATATCTGGATGCTCATGCGGTGCGTTACTAGGTGGTGATGGCACTGTATGCGCACGACGCCACGTCACTGCATGTGCGTGGGCCAGGCGACCAAACGATACTGCACCGCGCGGCCGAATGTGGGCACCTCGAGCTTCTCCGAGCCGTCCTCGCGCTTGACCCGGCGCTGGCCACCGCGCGCGACTTCCACCAGCGCCACTTCGCCATGGCGGCGGCCCGCGCCGGCCATGCCGCGGTCGTTGAGGCGTTCGCGACGGACGATCGAGACGCTTACGGCGAGACGTTGCTGCACGAAGCCGCTCGATTTGGCCGCATCGACGTCGCGTCCTTCCTCGTGGCCCAGCGTCCGTGGATGGTCAGCGCAGTGAACGACGCCGGCGACGTCCCATCGGACCTGTGCCACCACGAAATCTTCCAAACCACATAACCAAAAGAATCTGCAATGGATTCCCTTGTGCCACACACACAAGGCTTACAAGCGCGTTGCAAAGGCATTGCGCGGGTCGGTGCGCAGCGCAGTGAGCTCGAGCGACGTTGACGGCAAGCGCCGCGCGCGCCGCTGCAGCAGGGGCGTGAGCGCAGAGGTATACGGACACGCCGCGCTCGCGTCCATGGCGGTCGCAAAGCCGATATGGCGTATCTAGCGCACATTGAGTCCTATGGCCACGTGTGCTCATGGAGGAACCGACGTCCGAGAGCGTGAGCGGGCAGTCGCCGCCCGTCGCCCGCTGAATTCTGCGGTGCACAAGCGTCCACGCGGCGTCGAGACGCATGGCGACGTACAGCATGTTGCGAAGACGCAGCGCGCGAGTGAGGTGCATGGTCTTGGCGGCAATGACCCGCAGCAGCTGGTACGCATTCACCTACCGCGCGTCAACCCACGCGAGCCGAGGTTGTACTACCTCGATGGCCGCACGGGGGTTGAGCCGACGGCCAAAGTACAGCGCGTGGCACTTGTCGATGCTGGTCGAGACGACGCGTCGGGTGAACCATTCACCGAGCGGCTTGTGCCGCGGCAGCGCCAACGCCAGTTCCAGCGGCGCCGGCCTACGCACGACCGTGAGCCACGATACGCCAAGAACACGCCTACGCAGAGAGGCCCGAGCGCAGCAGCTTGGTGTAGTTGGCGTAAACGTGCATCGTGGAGGGGTCGATGACAAGGCCACACCACGTGAGGGCGTCGGCGGGTCCGTCCAGGTTCGTGCGCGTCTTGGCGGCGTTGATGCTGCACCCAAATGCGCGCGACCCTTTGCTCATGAGGCCGAGGAACGTCTTGGCATGGGCGCGCGACGTCGTGAGGAAGCAAAAGTCGTCCGTGAAGCGCAAGAGCAAGTCGTTTTTTGTCAAGCGCACTTGGCCGTGCAGCACTTGCTTCTCAAAGTCGGCGTAGTAGAGGTTGCAGAGGAGGGACGAGAGCACCGAGCCTTGCGGAATCCCCTACATGACAGCGATGCGGACTTCGAATCCAATACTTTTAAAGAGCACCTCGACTTGACGATACGTCTGGCGGCCGATGCGCACGTCGTGCTCGAGCAGGTGCGTCCTGAGGAGCGAGAGGATCTCGGCGCGCGAGATGACGTCGTACACGACACCGTCGACGTACACCTACACCACCTCGTGCTGGTGCGCTTAAACGTGTCAGGATACCGTGTTGTGCTTCACGCCTTGCGACATAATGAGGTGTTCAAAGCGGGTATAGTCGCCCGCCGCGACAACCGGGTGCTCCGCCTACGTCCCGAGCAAGAAATCATCAGAACTGGATGGCACGCGCGGGACGCGTACATGCGAGCCGTCGCCACGCACGACGCGATGGTGCCGGACGAGATACGACTCTTGCGTAAGCAGCGAAGGCAGAAGCTGGAGGAGTCGCTTCGGCTTCATCGTGTCGAAGCAGCGCTCAATGTCGAGCGTCACAAAGTACACGGGTGGCTGGCCGGTCGCGGCCCACTGCGCCTTGAAGGCCAGGAGCTTGGCCAGTATCGCGTCCGTGCTCGTCGTGCTCGCGCCAAGCAAGCGCTGGCGCTGCGAGAGTTCGTGCTTCAAGACGCGCAGTGCGTTCCGAAGGAGGTCGTTGGTTGACTTTTTACATGGCAGGCGCTTGGAGAGGTTGACGATCGGCCGGACGCCGCGCGCCTTGGGCACGAAGCGCACTCTCGCCACGGGCGTCGAGGGCGTCGCAATCGGTCGAAGCAAATGCTGCTGCAGATCCCGACTCGCCAATTCACTACGGCACATGGCACTTTTTCTCAAGAAACGACGGCGGGACGTACGAAATCGCGTCCCAGAGCGGGCGGCGGTAGTAGAGGACGTCGTGGAACTGGCCTTCCTGTGTCGTCATGTAAAAGTTGGTGCGTACAATCGGCTGGACGAGCTCGCGCCACATCTAGGCGACGGGCCATGAGCCCGCGTTGCCAAGCCACTTGTCATCATACCCAGTGCACGAATTGAACGAGGCGTTGACGTCGTTTGACCACCTCGGTCGGCAGTGGGCTTGCGCTATTGGCGTCGCACATGAGCCGTCGCTCGTAGTATCGAAGCGTCGACGTACGCGCCCATCCACGAGATGCTCTGGACGCTCATTTGACGGACCGTCTAAGGCAGGCCGGTCCAAGTAGGATGCAAAGTTCGTAGGATGGCGCTACCTGTTCGATCGAGTGCGTATCGAAGCGCCGCCCACTGATGTAGTCGTGCAAGAGGCGAACGACGCGCTGGTAGTTTTTCCGCGGTCCCCACAGTGCAATGGGCACAACTTGCGTCATGATAGCACGAACACTCTGGAGCACCTAGATACAAAATACAGAGTTTGGAGAGGATCGAGCCCTGTACCTGCTGCTTTGGCGTCGCAAACTGCAAGAGAGCCTGTATCTCGACTTGATGCACGAGCTTCTGGCGCTTTGGCGGCGGCCCGTTGGCCTCTTCGAGGTCGCTTCCGTCAGACTCGGACGATGCGTCGTCTTGGCTCGCGTAGCCGGCACCAACGACGCGACTGTCGTGCTGGCCCAAGCAAAGTCCCATTCGAAAGCGGCACGCCTCGCTCAAAGGACAGGCACGCGCGACTGTCCTCTCCACGTGGAGTCCCTGGAAATTCCGCAGCATGGTCTGCATCCACGGCACCCACGCGCGGAGCGGCGGCGGGAGGCGGGAGCGTTTGGTCGCCGTTGGGTCAAAGATCGACTGCACAAGGCGCGTTGCTTTCGCGTTGGATGCTGTCTGCGGCGGCGCGAGGTACAATGCGTGGGTCGTTGGAAACGTCTTGGCGGTGGACGGCCGGTCGGACTTGTGGTATAGGCTCGGCGCCAAACTCACAACGCTGCACTGCTTGGCCAAAGGGATCGGGCGCGGGAGCGGTGGTCCCGCCAGCTGGATGTAGCTCTTGCTTTCAGAGTCGATGCGAACGCAGAGGACGTGGTCCACGAGCAAATGCAGCATGCACGCGTCGCCTAGTACAACCACTACAGCTCCATGGGGCAGAAGACGCTTCTCTACCGAGGTGACTATGCAAATGCGCCCAGTGCTTGGACTTGAGGAGGCTCACAAGCGAATTCGGACTGTGGTGCATCACGTTGTGCGCGTGGAGCGTAAAGTGGTTCGCGTCGCTCTCGTAGCCGCTCGTGAAGCCCAGCGTGATGAGGTTGGGATGCTTCTTCCAGTCCTTTCGCTTACGCTGCAACGCGATGCCAATTGCTTGGTCGACGAGCTCGGCGTGGGTGCAGTGCGCCGTCGAGGCCCACGCTGGCTTCTGAAGCGAGCTCGCTGGCGTGGCAAGCGCCACGATGGTCGTCGAGAGGAAGTCGCAAAAGCCCGAGAGCGTCCTCGCATCGTGCATCCATGCATGGTCGCCAACGTGCCTAGATCATCGGTGCCATGAGCACGCAGCGAGATGCACCGACGTACGCGATGAGCCACGCGGCCAAGGTCGTGGCTTGCGGCAAGGACGCTTGGATCACCTCCATGGTCTCTGAAACATCATCATCGACAAACAGTATTCATTTCAAGAGGTCCAAACACTGTTTGATATGCTGTTTAAAACAGCGTATTGATAAAACGTCGACAATACCGTAGACGTAGACGTTGCTATGCAGCTTGCCACGCTGTAGCCACGCAAAGCACGCCCATGGATGCCTCACGTTGAGGCTTGTATGATACAGCTCTACGCAGTCCTCGACCCACATTCTCGGCCGCTGACCTTTTGATCGCAGAGGCTCCAAGGTTCCTAAGCTTATCAGCTCGCTGCAGCAAAAGTTTGGCGCCTTGTAATATCACATTGGCTGTTGCTCCGCCCTTGCACATGGGTGGCTGGTACTACGGCCAACCCACGAAATCGAACGGGTGCATCGCCAGCTCGGCGGTGCGTCACACTGCAGCTGCCCCTTGCGCAGAGAGCGGCGTCACCCTCGGTGTCTTTGCTCGTCCCTTCTGGCAACCGTTCTTCGTCCTGGTTCTGAGTCGTCGTCGTTCTGCTCGTCGTGGCTGCAGCTACTACGCTCTACTTGGTCGAATGCACTTGATGGCAATGGGTGCGTGGGACTCTGTCCAGAGCGAGAATGATACACATGCATACGAGCTGAGCTTCTTCTCTTAGAGTATAAATAGGTGATGGTGGCGGGGATTAGCAGCTCGCGTCGCGGGCCGAGATGGCTGCGATGAGCATGTGGAGCTCTTCCAGCACCGCGCTGCTGCACTTGCGATAGCGCTGCGTTGGGGTCGGGAGGAGCGACGTCACGATCTCGGGCGCCGCCATCGAGTGCTCGGTGGTCTTCTTGGTCGCGTGCTGTAGCCACGGGTGGGCAAGGAGCGCGGTCGCCGTCGGTCGCCGTGCTGGGTCCACTGAGAGAAGCTCCGCGATGAACTCCTTGGCTTCGTCCGAGACGTGACTCCACTCGCTCTCGTGGAACGTGTAGTCGCCTGTCGTTACCTTGTACGACAGCAAAAGCGGCTCTGGGTCGCTGAACGGAAAGTTGCCGCAGAGCAGAATGAACGCGATGACACCGATGCTCCAAATGTCCACGGGCGTCCCGTATGGCTTGGCGTCATGGATCTCGGGGGCCGCGTATGCCAGCGTGCCACAGAAGCGAGTTGTCGACGGGTCCATCGCGTCGGCCACAGTCGATGCGCAGCCGTAGTCGCCGACCTTGATACCCGTCTCGTTAAGGTCGTGCACCATGAGGATGTTCTCGGGCTTGAGGTCGCCGTGGATGACACCGCGCTGGTGGCAGCACTCGATGACTTGCACGAGCTGGCGCACGATCGCCCGCGCGCCGTCTTCGGAGAAGTGGTCCTTGGTAATGATCCGGTCAAAGAGCGTGCCACCTTGGAGGAGCTCCGAGACCAAGTAGAAGTAGACGTCGTCCTCGAAGAAGTCGAGGAGCTGGAGCGACAGCGGGTGGTTGATGCGGCGCATAAAGTGTACTTCGTGGGGCACGGTGGCCATCTCGTCTGGCGTCATGCCCGCCTTCTCCATGAGCTTGACAGCGACCGGACACCCGACTCCTTGTCTGTCGCCTCGCGCACGATCGAGTAGGACCCGTAGCCGAGCACTGGGCCAAGGACGTACTTGGCCTCGAAGGCCGGCCACGGGAACGCGCTCAGTGGCATCGCCGGGTACGCCGACGCGCCGTCGTAGACGCCCATGGTCATGAGCACGGCGAGGACGACGGCCGGCCCGAGCGGGAAGTCGCCTGCGCCAAAGTACTTGCTAGGGGCGCAGAAGACCATGATCTTCTTGCGGCTTGGAACTCAATTTCAAAAATGATCGTGCAGCTGGAGGTTCGACTGCGACGCGCTTATTGGACAAAAGTCCACAAATCATAGGCATTTCCATCGCTCGCACGAAAATCAGCCAATCAACAGGCGCATTGCCATTGCAGCCGCAAATGGTGCGACAAATTTGGAGCCCACGCGATGAGAAGCAGCGCTGCCGCCGTGGCTTCCATGCAGCACCGGCGTGTCGCTCGCAACCTGCGTGCATGTGCGAAGCGGACGATGCCGCTTCGATGCAACCGCGATGCTCATCCCCATGCCGACTGGCGCGAGCGCATGGCGCCATGGTGGCAGTGACTGGCAAGTGCGATCCCACGTTGCCACTTGCTAGGTGCCGACTACTTATCGCATTACATGGCCGACTGCTTGAATTGCTGGAGCAGCTGCCGCTTGCATCGCCACGTCTCGGCCTTGGTCTTGGCGAGCTCGTCGTGCAGCTTGGTGATCTCTGCTTTGAGTGCGGCGCTGTCGCCGGAGGCCCTTGCGAGGCTGTGCGACTTCCAGGTCCAAAAGGCCACGAGCACGCGACGGCGCTAGTTCAACGTTGAATAAGAAAGGCACTCGATCGGCGACCACGTTTATGCTTACCCATCTGGCGACCACCCACCGCAGGATACGCTCGCCTGAGAGCACTTGCTGCATCACGGCAGTGTGTAACCCTTGTTGCGCAGCGCTCGACGCGGCAAAGCGCCACGTTTGAAATGCAGCGCGAGCGGCTTCCTCTGACCGCCGCTGGACGCAGCGCGAGAGCGTTCGTCGCGCCGCGGTCCGCACGCATTTCGCGGTGCCAGCGACATGTTGCCACCGATACCATCGGCGCAGAAGGTGATGGCGCCAGAATGCGTGCCGAATCAAGCACAGCTTCTTGACGGCGTCGAGGCGGCGGGCGCGGAGGCCGTCCAGCGCGAGTCGGACGACAAGCTCGTCGTCCGGACGCGGTGCGTCCACAAGCAGACGTTGTCCACGCGTGCCAATCGCTACCTGGTGGTGGATCTGCGCATTCTGGAGATGATGCTTCATTTCGAGTCTGGCGCTGTGGCTACGTACACACGAGCAGCGATGAGGCGTCGCAGTAGTATGGGCTACTAGAGGCGCACCGGTCGGCTTCCATGGCACTTTCGATCTCTTTGCCGCGCCGCGCTTCGTCGTGGCGCCACTCGGTCAGCGTCATTTCGTGCGATAACTTGAGCTTCTCGATCGCACAAGCGTGCTCAAGGCGCAGCTTACGCAGAGCAACGTCCATCTCAATGTCGCGACGCTCCTGTAGCTGCGCCATATTGAGCTTGGCGCGTTGTAGTAGAAGCTCATGGTCGTGCTTGAAGTGTTTCATCCACTCGTCTTGTGTTGTCTTTTCGGGTGAGCCGCCCATGGAGAGCTCACTGATCTTAAACACAGCGCTCTGCCGCGCTCGCTCGGCGTCGTCGAGCGACGTCTGCAGTGCTTCGATCTGGCTCTTAAGCACGTGGATGTGCCCGGCGTCTAGCTCCCGCACGGCTGGCTGCGTGTCAAAGACGCGCTGACATAGTACGTCCTTTTGCTGCCTTGCGTCGAAGAGCGCGCGCTCGAGCTCTTCGATGCGCTTGGTCAACGCCACGTTGTCTGCCCGCTGCTTGAGCTCACGCTCCTTCCACTCTGCCACGTCTTGGCCCAGTGCTTCCTTCTCTCGCTCAATCGTTTGGATGTACATATACAGCTCTTCCATCTTGGTCTTGGCATGCTCCGCAGCAGCGACCCACGGCGGCTCGACTGCAGGATGATGGCATCAGCTGTGGTCATCACCTTGCGTACATGGTCGTACCTGGGCGATACTCGGAAAGCCCTAGCATGGGCGTCTCTTCCACGATCCGGTCCTCATGGTCGCACAGGTCAAAGTCTTTTGGCGGCATGTGCACATCGCAGTCGTCGTCGCCCTCGTACGCCATCGGCAGCCGCGACGGTTCGCGAATCCGGATAAAAGATCGAATCCGGTTACGAAAGACCTCCCTTCCGATTTAGTGTTGGCTCCCTCGGGAGGGACTACATGCTGCCTTGTCCGCCTTCATCGCGCTGCCCGTGGGTATAGAAATCAAAACTAGCGCATAAGGTGCTTCCACCGTCGCGTCTGGATTGAGCCCCCGATGCTGGCTCTGATCGGAGCGCACGACTGCATTTAAACACTATTTACTGTATCTACCCTATAGCACACTAAAAGGCAAAAAGCTGAAGGATGCTAGTGCGCTCCATCGTCAAGACTGCGGGCTGGCTCGGCGGGCCGCTGCTCCAAGCCTGCCTGCTCATGAGCTGCGCCGGCTACCTCACGCTCAACTACGTCGGGTCGATCGCCGCCTTTAGCCTCAAGGACTTTGCCTTTGTCGGCGTCGTCGGCGCCTCTGTCTTGATCCATCGGCTCCGCCTCAAGTCGTACATCGAGCACGACCCGACCGTGCGTCTCCTCGAGACAACCACGCCTGGTAGGTGGACATGATGCGACTAACGTTGGCTCATGCGATGCTAGCCCACGATCTCGACTCGCTTGAGTACTACCAAGGCGCCCGTGTGCGCTTGGGCGAAGACGAAGTCATCGCCGTCCTCTTCTTCGTACGGTTGAATAGCTGTTTATGCACTGACAATGCGCTAGGGCACGTGGTGCAAGTCGTCGCGCATTGCGCTGCGCGAGTTCCAGAAGGTATTCGATCAGTACGGCGGCGCAGGTACGTACGTAGACAGGCCTCGCGTCCTCTCACGCTCGCCTAGTCAAGTTCGTGGCGGTCACGCAGGAGGACAAGACCGAGCTGGACAACTACGGGGCCCATGGCACGAAGGCGAGCTATTACACGCCGCTGGCAGATTTTCGGTTTGGGATTGCGACCGAGACGGGCGCGCTCACCAAGGGCTACCAGCTTGCCCACGGAATCTCGACCGTGCCTCACGTGTACTTGATTGGGCGCGACGACACGATCTTCTGGCACGGCCACCCGCTGGGCAAATTTGAGGCAAGCCGCGAAACCGCAGTCGAACTTAATGAAAAATCTACGACTAGGACGCGACCCGCCGGACGCTGGCCTATAACTTTGCGGCGAAAGAGAAGGCGGCCTAGCCAAGAGGCCAAAACGGTCGCCTGGATCGTTAATATGAACAAGCTACCAATTTGCATTGCAAAGGATTGCACGGTGTCGCGGCTCAGTTCCCCGGAACACGTGGAACGCGGGGTCGACCCGTCCCGTAACCGGCGGCGCGAAACCACTGGATTTTGCGATCTTCGACCTGCAAGAACAGCCTCAGATTTCAATTTGCCATCATGCGAACAGCGTACGGCAGCGAGAACGAAGAGACAAACCGGTTCCTTGCAGGCCCGACGCGCGTCGTGCTCGCGGCCAAGCCCAAGAAGAAGTCGTCCAAGGCGCGCCGTGTCGCGGCCGCGGTCGGCGTCACCTTCATGGTCGCCTGCGCCGTCGGCGCGTACGCCACGCTTGGTACGTCCCAAGCGGGGTCGCAGGCCATCCAGCAGTCAAGCCTCGAGGCGACGAGTGCGATTGAAGGTACGCGTTCTGAACCCGAGATACGAACCGCTAACTTTTGCACGTAGCACACCTGGACAGCACGAGCTCAAACAACGGAAGTATCAACAGTGTCGAGACGTCACTGCGCACAACGCTGCAAATGAGTCGACCAACAGCTCTGA
>NW_012156409.1:252189-253282 GCF_000151545.1 Saprolegnia parasitica CBS 223.65
CAACCGATGCGCCTACCGATGCGCCGACCAATACGCCGACGGATGCGCCGACCGATGCGCCAACAGATGCGCCTACCAATGCGCCAACGGATGTGCCGACCGACGCACCGACTAATGCGCCGACCGATGCTCCAACCGCATTTACGGACGCTCCGACCGAAGCTCCGACTGACGCTCCGACCGAAGCTCCGACTGACGCTCCGACCGCCGCTCCCACGGATGCGCCGACCGATGCCCCCACGGACGCTCCCACGGATGCCCCAACAGACGCCCCAACAACGGTGCCCACAATGACACCAACCGCCACGCCATTCCCAGTCCCCACGCACTCAAGTGCGTTCACACAAATTGACTCGGATAGCAACGGTCTGCTTGATCTCAGTGAAGTCGAGGGCTATGTGAACTCGCTCAAGCAAAAGGCCATCGCTGACATCAACACTGGCGCTGCTGCAGCGACGGCCTCCATCACCGAAAGCTACAGCGCCAAAATCAAGTGCATTCAAGATGCCTTTAGTCAGGTATTCTATCCCACCGACTCATGTGCGATACTAAGTGGGTGATGTAGCTTTACGGATCGAGCCCAGGCATTCCAAACGACAGTGCTCTCCAAGCGTTTTTCCAGGTCGTTGATGTCAACTGTGGCACTCTCGTGACACCAACGCCGACGACGTCCTTGCCACTTCCGGTGCAATTGCACTACACGCATTCCGACGTCATTGATTACGTCTCCAACACACTTCAAGGTTCCAAACAGTTTATCAACTGCACGTCCTCGGCCTTGAGCAAGTACCCCGCCAACCAGCCCCTTAGCTACGATGACGTCCAGGTTTTGCTCTATACCGTTCGCCACGTCTGCCTTCCGCCGACCACGCCCGTTGTGACAACCGTGACGCCGGAGCCAACGACCGTGACGCCCGAGCCGACGACTGTGACGCCGGAGCCAACGACTGTGACGCCGGAGCCAACGACTGTGACGCCGGAGCCGACGACCACCTGGGTTTCAACGCCGACGCCGGCCCCGACCAACTATGAGCCGACCCTAGACGAGATCAAGAACGAAGCTGCACAGGCGCTTATCCAGATTTCCAACTTG
>NW_012156409.1:253382-371529 GCF_000151545.1 Saprolegnia parasitica CBS 223.65
AGGCCAAGACGATTGTGGCTCGCGTCCAAGGTGCGCTGGAGGCGAACGTCACGACGATCTGGTTCAACTCGCCCGACGCCCGCGCCATCGTGCTCACGTACCTCGTCGAGTACTTTGCGACGCTCGACAAGTGCATTGACGTCGGTGTCGATGTCTTTGGCATCAACGGTGTCGTGCAGCCCAACAAAATCCCGTCCCTTCTCTCGTGGATCCGGGACCTGTGCATGCTTCCGTACCCGTTTCCCCTCCCAGCCGATCTCAACCGCGACGGATACGTCAGCGAGCTCGAGATCGCCACGGGGCTCGTCCAGCAGCGCAACACGGAGCTCGCGACCGTCAACAATGACCCGGCCAAGTTCTTCGCCATTCGCGCGACCTTTGACGCGATCCTCCAGTGCGCGAGCAGTGCGTTCGAGATCTTTGCCAGCACGACGACGCACCTGCTCAACCCGGCAGAGTTTTTGGGCTTCGAGACGTACACGAACTCGACGTGCACGAAGCCCGTGATCGACACGGACGTCTCGGGGCCCGACCGCGTCGCAACTCGGTGCGAACGTCACGCTCGCGAACGCGCACGCTATTTTTGAGTCGAACAAAGCCAGCGACATTGCGCTGGCCCTCAACACGAGCGCGCTCCAGTCGCTCGCGATCGAAGACCACTATCTCCTCCTGCAGAGCTGCTACGACGACGCGTGGTCAACCGTCGGCCCGTCGCCGTACAGCGGCCTCCTTCAAAACGTCACGTGGTGCATGACGAATGCCAAAGCCAACACGCCATCGGACCTCCTCGTGCTGCCCAAGCCCGACTTCCACTCGCTCCTCAACGCGTCGTATGTGGGCGAGTACGCGTCGCTTCACGCGCAGATCGCATCGCTGCACCAACAAGAGCTCGCGCTCATCGCCAAGGAGAATGCGCTCATCGCGTGCGTCTCGGAGGCGACCGAGACGGTCGCGGACGGCAAGAACCGCGTGCCGCAGCGCTACTTGCCGCGCGCCGAGACTCTCGTCAACACGTGCTACGCCAACGCTTCCTAAGCACGCTCTCGATCACCATGCTGTAGTCCACCCTGTCTTTCCCTCTATGTAAACCACCACTGTATAATCGATCCTTTGCATGACCAATTGCGTGGCCACGTCTTATTGCGTAACCAGGTCTCATTGCGTGGTCTTATAGTAGTCTTATGAAATTTCTTTTTGGCGCAACTCGTCCTCTTGCTTGGTTTTGAGCGACCGAATTTGCGAAAGGTGGAGGTTCCGCAGCACGGAAAGCGATTTTGGACCTCGGCCATGGCTGCCGTGTTGTTGGCCTGCCGGTACTCGGCGTGCTGCTTCTGGAGCGCCTGGATCTCCTTGAACTGGTCCTGCATCAACCGGTGCATGTGGAATGAGTGCTCAATCTTGAGCTGGCTGGCCGCGGGTAGCTGCATCTGCCCTGCCTGTGAGGCGAGCGCGAGTGCCTCCACGGGCACGTGCTGCAGTGTGTTGTTGTCAAACATAACGCCATACAAGAACTGGCCTTTTGCCGTCGGCGCCGAGATGATCTTGCCCTTCTTCCCCGTGAGCTGCGAGAGCCCATATGCGGCAAGCTTGTCGACGGCCTACGTGGCGTTGCATGAGCTTGCAGTGCGCCACGATGGCGAGGATATTGAGTACGACTTTGATGACAACTTCCGTCCCGATCGCAAAGGGCAGTTTGGCGTCAGTGGTCGACTCCGACGGCAGCATCGGCTTGAGCGTCGCGGGCACGTTCGGCTTGTTGTACTTGGCCGCGAGCTGCTTGGCGTCCATGTTGTACGTCTGCGGCATCTTGATGCCCGGCGACGGCGCCGGCTTCAATGTGCTCATCTATGTGCGGTCAATAGACCGATGACCAAGGACGCGAGAGCTACCGAGGACGGCTGCGTCGCACTCGACGTGCTAGGCGAAGCGTACGATGTGTACGAGAGCTGCGTGCGCTTCGCTCGGTTGAGCACGGCTTCGTAGCCGATGGTCTGGACCAGCGCCCGGCGCTTGCGGTCGTAGTTCCTACGCAAGCCAGGCATGATGCCAGTGGCGCAGTCCATGCTTCCTACCGCTGGCGCTCGGCGGCAGCGTTGAAGCTGAGGCAGTCGGATACGCTCTCGTAGTACTGCGCGATCGAGGTCGGTTCGAAGCTCTTGCGCCGGGTCTCCATGGCTCCACTTGCGTCCGGGTTTTGGCTCCGGGATTTAATATTAAACCCAGCCGGGCGATATCTGCATAATAATATTCGTTTTTCCACAGGCATGCCCGTCTTTTTATTCCATTATAATTCAATTGTAGTATACTTGCATTTTAAAATATAGTGTGTGAAGAAAAAACAGAGCTCCATTTTTCGCCAATTGACTTGTGGTCATTTCTTCAAGACCGGAACGAGGAAGGAAGCAACATGAGCTTGGAGAGCGCTACGAAGCTTGTCGGTGTCATCGGCGACGAAGACACCGTCACGGGCTTCATCCTCGCGGGCGTCGGCCACCGCACGGCCGAAGGCACCAACTTCCTCGTCGTCAAGCCGAGTGTGTCGCGCGCATCATATCGATAGGCAGCTCATCATGTCCATTGTAGCGACCCCGATCTCGGTCATCGAAGACGCCTTCAAGCGCCTCTCGAGCCGCGATGACATTGCCATTATTCTTATCAACCAGCATGTGCGCTGCCAGATAAGCGAAAGACGATGGCTCATGGCGTGGCTAGGTTGCCGAAGAGATCCGCCATCTCCTCAACGCGTACGAGCAGACGATCCCCACGGTGCTCGAGATCCCGAGCAAGGACCTGCCGTACGACCCGTCCAAGGACTACATCATGAAGCGCGTCAACCTCATGCTCGGCGAAGGCCCGTAAAGCGCGCCGTGGACGTAGGATGGCATGGGGACGCTGTAGAGGCGCCACCCATTATCACACTCACAATCTTTTGCATCGTCGACTGTATCTTGGAAGCGCCTTGCCAGATGCAGACGCTGTCATTGCCATGACGCAGGCTGCGGTGTGTCGGGTGTGATGCATCCCTTGCATGCAAGCACGGTGTCGAGATTGCGATCTTTACGGATGACGATGAATCGACGTTCGCTTCGTTCTCTTGCCACGACAAAACGAGTGTGGATATGGGTGATCACGAATGTGGCGGTGAACGATAGAGGGGAGGTGAACGCGTAGGGCTTGTTTGCAAACAGTAGAATCGTTGTATTAGATAAATCGTTCCCAGTTGTTGGCAAGCTAAAATATAAACCGAATGCAAAACTACGGGCCTGCGGTGGCGGAGTCGTCTACTTTCTCTTCTGGAGCGTGGCCGAGAGCCAGTCGAGGCCTTCGTACAAGCCGTCACCCGTCGTGGCGCAGCACGCCTGGATGAACCACTGGCGGTGGCGGAGGCCGTGGAGGCCAAGCTTGTCCGTCATTTCGGCGGCGCTCATGGCGTTGGGCAAATCCTGCTTGTTGGCAAAGACGAGCAAGATCGAGTCGCGGAGCTCGTCTTCGTTCAGCATCCGGTGGAGCTCGTCGCGGGCGGCGTCGACACGGTCGCGATCGTTCGAGTCGACCACGAAGATGAGGCCCTGTGTGTTCTGGTAGTAGTGGCGCCAGAGCGGGCGGATCTTATCCTGACCACCGACGTCCCACACCGTGAACGAGATGTTCTTGTACTCGACCGTCTCGACGTTGAAGCCAATGGTCGGGATCGTGGTCACGACCTCGCCGAGCTTGAGCTTGTAGAGGATCGTCGTCTTGCCGGCCGCATCGAGACCGACCATGAGGATGCGCATCTCCTTCTTCCCGAAGAGGCGCTCAAACACGCGAGAAAAGGCCATGCCCATGGTTGCTTCTTCCGGGCTGACTGAAAAAGAAAACTGAGCGTCCCCGTCGCCGTTGACTTCGAATTTCTATATTCTCCCCTCCCCTTGCTTTCTGCACCATTCCATACAAAGAAGAAGATCTCACTCGCACATAGCGAGGAGAGGGCAGGGACCCAATCAGAGGCCAGTATCGCGGCGCGAGCAAATCACAGATCGCCACAACAACTCTCGTTGCCCGCCAAGGGCCCCCGAAAATAGAAATCCGTTGCAGAAATGGGACCTCGACATGTGCAACACTCACTGCCTGTTTGTATGGACGGACGCCACACGTGCAAACGCCGCAAGATTGTCGGGCCGATTATTTTTTGCAGCGTCCGATGCCTGTATTGTATTTTGAATAATATTATTCGCACAGACATCCTTGAAGCTCAAGAATGAGGCGACCATCGGGTAGCATTTATTTTATGACGCGATATTTTTTAGAGCCATTGCCATCGAACGCATCAAGATCGCGCGAATAATAATATTCCAGCACTTCAAAGTGGTATACAAATCGCAAGGTACATTGTATTGTATTGCACCCGCCTTGTCATGTGCAACGCTTTGTATGTAATGTGCCGCTGTTGGGCCGTTACGTGTTTTTCTTCCACTGGATACGGCGAAGGCAAGGGAAGCGACGGCGATGGCGTCCGCCCAGCAACGCGGCGGCCGCCTGTGACGAGGACGACCCCGAGGAAGGGAAGCTTTCTTCGCTCAGGTCCATGCTCCATGATGGCGATACGTCGCCTATCATCTCGTGGAGCGGGATGGGCAGTGTGAGACGAGGACTCGGCCATCGCTCGCTTCGACGCACTCGCTTCGATGCACGCCATGGTTCTGCTTCTGCGGGACGACCACTAAGAGCTGAGAGGTTCCATGCCGCGATCTTCGGTGGACCAATCGTGGAGCGCCACGCCACACGAGCCGTTTCTGAACGGCAATCGCAGTGAGCTCATGACACGTGGCAGGCTCTGGCGAGAGAAGGCGAGAGGATCCATGTTGAAGGAGGATGATCATGTTGGGCAATGAATTGTCTACGAGCGTTGCATACAAGGCGGTGACGCCTACATATCCCAGTCCCAGTTGTCGCCGCCCTTGGGCTTGTTTTGGAGCTTCAGGGCGCCGAGGGGTTCTCGCTTGGCTTTCGCCTCGGACCGGCGTTCCTGGAGCGACTTTTTGGGCTCGGCTGGCTTGACGAGCGACGCACTCGCACCGCTAAAACCGGTTGGCGCAGAAGGTTTTTGCAGACTCAGCGACCCCGAGCCCGTGCGGGACGCAGACGAGCCCGTCGACGACGGCGCCCCCCAGTCGCCAAAGAAATCGTCTTTAGATGCAGCGGGCTGCAACGGCTTGGGCGGCGTCACGTGCACAGGCTTCGGAGCCAAAGACGCTTGCCATGCAGAGGACGAGAACGTGCTTGGAGCAGGAGTCGACCATGACGCAGTGGTTGATGAAGTAGAAGTTGCCGGTGTTGTCGTTGTTGGGCTCGTCAAATCGTCGAGGTCGTCGCCCCACGCGTCATCGCCGTCATCGTTGAAGTCATTTGCCGAGATTGGGGCTGCTGGCTTTGGCGGCTGCCACGACGCGGACGAAGTAGTTGAGACTGGCGCCGCGTCAATCACAGCAGGGTTGGCAGCTTCGTGCAATTGGCGCTCGCGCTCTTCATCAGCCTCGCGCACCTTCATTTGGGCGGCTTCGTCCTGGATCTTCTTGATGTAATCGGCCATACACGTCAGCGTCTACATGGTATCGATGAAGCAACGTGCAGTGGACGCCGAGTCGACCTCGTCGCGGACGCTGGGCGAAATGTCTAGCATGAGCGGCGCAATCGCAGGAATGATGGCGCAAGCAACATCTTGGTACGTAAAGTACTCCTACAGAAAACGACGACAGTGAGAGTCGCGACGGAGGTTCGTCACGTAGTACGTCGCAAGCGACAAGTGTGCGCAGGCCTGCGAGCCGTGCGTGCGGGAACGGATCTTTGAGGGCGCGGGTGAACGCTGGCAAGAGCACCTTGGCACGCGTGGCGGCGCTGAGATGCGGCGCAATCTTGCCGAGGCAGATCGTCGTGTTGGTGCGAATCGCAGGTTCAGGGTCCGTCTACGCTCCTCGTGTCAGCAAGCACGTCATCGATCATTTGATCATCGACGAGAAGAGTAGACCTGAAGCTTGGCGAAAAACTTCATGAGCTTCGTGTTCAAGTTGGCGTCCGAGAGCTTGTCGGCAATGTGCAGCATGCTCTTGACCGTGTATTCGCGCAAGACGGCCGACGTGTCATGGAACCCGGTGCAGATGTTATCAAAGATGACGTTGCTGTTGACGAGCTTGGCGTCAAAGTGCACGGCAAACGACTCCATCATCTGCAGCAGCTGGAGACGCACGGCGCGGTCGTTGCAGCCAAAGAGCTTGATGAGTGTCGGCAGCACTTGGTCCTTAAACTCGTCCGGCTACAAAAAACGCTTCCGTGCTGCGAATATGGCTCGAGGCACGTACCGAGAGCTGGCTCCCGATCTTGACCATGGCCGGCAACATGTGACTCTCGGACGGATCGAGCTTGTAGTTGCCACCGGCCTTGCCACCCGTCGCGACGCCAAAATCCACAATCGCCTTGAGCGCTGGAAGCACCTTGAATACCGCCGTGTGCTTGGGCAAGGCGTCGATGCTCGCGCTCAGATCTTTGTAAAATTCGACCTTTTCGTCCGGCGACTTGATTGCGAGCTCGTCGAGAAAGGTCATTTGCCGCAAGAAATGCGACTCAAAGTACGCACTCGTGAGCGCCTGGTCGGGGTTGAGGCGCCGCGAGGCCGTTGCGTCCGTGCTACGTTTGACAAAGGTCGAGAGACCGGACGGAACGCGACTGCAATCGCTTGGCGACGAGAATGACGGGTGGTGCAGATAGATGATCAGGCACGCGAGCGCATACATGTCAACCGCATACGTGGGCGACGATGCCACGGACGACCAGTCCCGGCGCGCACACTCTACGCATAGTACTATAAGAAGCAATAAGAGCAACGCGCGGAAGTGCACCGGGTGCTTTGAAACGCGGGTCCACCGTGTGGTCGTGCTGGACGAACGGCGCGCTCATGCTGGGCTCGCCCGTGAGTTCGAAGCCGCCGAGCTTCCACTCGCCACCCTAGCATCGACGCATATGCATAGAATCGAGAGCGGTCGTCGCACCTTGGTGACAAAGATGCTGGTCGGGTTTAGTCGGCCGTGAATGAGCTTGACGTCGTTGTTGATGAACTTGAGCGCGCCGAGGATCGACCGAAGACCCCACGCGATCAGGACCTTCTCCTCGTTGCTGTTGGCGCCATACTCGGCACGGATGTCGTCGAGATAGGCGTTCAACGGCACGACGTCTTCGGTGACGATGAAGACGTGGCCGTTGTTGGGCACGTCAATGCCGTCCTACACCGGCGCATCATGAGCTGGATGGACCTCGTAGGACGCCGACGTACAATGTAGGCAAGGACATTCGGGTGGCGCAAAGTCTTGATGCGCCGCAGAGCGTTCTGCGCTAGCGCATTCGAGGGCTGCTTGGACTTGAACACCGCGACGCTGCTGCCGTCGGCCTTGGCTTTGCCGCGGAGTAGGATAAAGTCCGGAAGCCCTGCATCATAGGCAGGCTCGGTGGACTCGAGCGAGAAGGGCAGGCCTCCGACGCTGCCCATCGTGAAGGCGGAGCCGAGGCCCATGACGGTACTCTTGAGGAACTGCATGCGTTGACCGAGGAGCGTCAACTGCGGCGGACGCTGGGGACAAGAAAATATTTTGATGCACCCCCTGAAACGAGCGTCCCGTAGGGGGGTCGAAAAAATGCGGCGTAGCTTCAACAATATTTGAGTATCCGGATATGGTGCCATCAATTCCGAGTTTTTGCCTGCACCGCCTGTGGTGCGCCAGCGCATTTTCGCCTTGGGCGATGGCTTGCATGCGGCTTCTGTTAGATGCACCGGTAAGTGGACACGACCTCTCCAGTCCCTACTTAATTCGCTTGACGGACTCAGTCGACACTCACTCGATGTTGGCTCCGCGCTTGCTGTGACTTTCCGCACACTATCTGCGTTTGACCAACGGATCTTCTAACCACCTTGCCGCGGTCAAGAGCGTGTGTATCTCAAAGTCCTGGGCTTTGCAGTCGGCGCGACCCGTGCCAAGCTGCTCGTTGAGGCCCTTCACCTCGTCAACAAGGGCGTGTCGATGGAGGAGTCGTACAATGCTTGAAGGTGGTTGAGAGAGCTGGTGTCGTGGCGAAGGCGTGCTGTGCCATGGCGTTGAATTGCGCTAGCCACTGCTGTAATTGGTTGTTCTTCGATGCGTCGGCGGCTGCGACAGCGCTGTCACGCTGCTTCTTTAGGGCCCGTCTTTGGCGGCCACGAGAATGTCGTGGCCCAGTAGCAGCGCCTGGAGATTTGCGCCAAGACCTTCGACGAAGATGAGCTGTGCGAAGTGCTGCGCGGAATGTTGCGTCTTTTAGTCAATGTATCGACGTATCTGAATGACTTTTGTCAATGCCGAAAGCCAAGATGCAAGAAATACAACATCACCGAAAAGCAGCCAACGTCAGTGGCGGTCGTGGTGCTCACTGGAGCACACGACGACAGTTCACTCCCTTTGGCCCAACTGTTTTGATAAACGTTGCGCTCGAGCGCAAGGACGCGAGTTTGGCGAGAGTTCGACTCGGTCGTCTCTGCTACCAGTTGAGCTTCTACCGCAGCGACGCGCGATAGCTGCGCTGTGGTGGTGGCTAGCGGAACGGATTATCGAGGTGGCCATGGTGTTCCTGGGATAAACTGGGTCTCAGTGGCCGGTCGCGCGCGCACGGGCGTGCGAGGCGCCGGTGCGGCTGCTTCGGAAGGAGCCCGAGCAGTAGGTGGTGGCGTCACTAGAGCGGAGCGGATTGGTATGGTCTACAGGGCGCAGGTTCGCGGCGGGACCATGATGCGTGGTGTCGGCGCTGCCTTGGGGGCAACGCTGGTGACGCTGTTCCAGCGAGGCTGTGTACTCGTTGTCATAGTTGTCGTCGGCGCAATGGAGCGATTCGAAGAGTGAGCTAGGGATGCAATCAATGCACTTTTCTACTTGATATTTACTCGTAATAACGAAATCGCTACTCCCACTGGGGCCGACGTTGCTGACGCAAAGGGCTATCAGCCTCGTCCAGCGAATATTCACTAATAGGCACCAGTGAGTCTGCTTGTGAAACTGGAGACCGAATGTCGCGCTTTTTTCTAGCACTGGTCCTTCATCAACGAGGTGACCGATTGCAAGAGCACCCAGCTTCGTACGCCAAGGTTGCTTTGCAGACTTCAGTTCGAAGTGGAGTATCAAAGTAGGGGCATGGTTTAGATCGCGCCAAGCTGCCTCGTTGTCATGAAGTCCGCTAACGTGATTAGATTTTTGCCGCTAGCCTTTTCTACCTCGTGCTCCTTGTTGCCTATTTGACGCAGCATATTATTGGTCGCTGAGAGTTGGGGACGATTACGTGCATTGCGAGCTTAGCCCTTGACTCTCGTGGCCTTGGTACCTGATGTTAGCATGCTTGCGTTAGCGTGCTGAAACAGTGATATATCGACCCTTTTCGCGCGGCTGAAACTGTTGACAGCGGTTTCAAGCCGCTTCGAGCCGAACGGTTGCGCCGTAGGGTTGGCATCGTCGCCGATTGGTTCGTTCTCTGACCGCAATAATTAAATGCCGTATTGTGCCAAATACCTTGGCATATGTATGCAAGTGATGCGGAAAAGACAATAAAATGCACATGTCAAATGTTCGACGGTTTTCTAGCGGCCTTGCATTTTTTTGTCCCCATACAATAACCGCAGAAAATGCCAGCCATTCCACTTGAGCTTTGTATGATAACTGGGAAGATTGCATTAAATGCACGGCCCGTGAAAATTAAAATGCAGCTCGGCGTGGCTTGCGTTCGGTATCTTGAACCGGTGTATCTTGTATTTTTATCCCACTGCGGCCATGCGCGCCCAAGACAGCCCGACGGAGGTCGCATGCGACAAGGTGTCCCACGCCAGCAGGTCGACGTCGCCAAAGACACGGCGAGGGCCGCAGCGCAGCGCGATGGCCGCGCAGAGCCCGACGCCCCGCATGTCTGCGCTCGCGCGGCTCACGACGCACCTCGCGGCGACGTACGCGCGGTGTGGCCTCGCTTACAAGAGCCCGCCCAAGGTCGAGCGCCGAGTGCTCACCAAGAACAGCCGCGTCACGGGCAACAATGGCTGGGACAACGACGAGAACAACATCGTGCTGCGTGTGCGAGACCTCTTGGGCGTGCAGAGCAAGACCGGCCACCCCACGCACCTTTTGTCGTGCTGGACCTTCTTGGCCAAGGCACGTTTGGCCAAGTGTTTCGGTGTCAAGATGTCGACTCGAAGGAGCTCGTGGCCATCAAGATCATCCGCAATCACCCGTCGTACTACAAGCAGGCCCTTGTCGAGATCCACGTCTCGATGCTGGTACGCGCAACTGCCATGGCTAGCAACCTCATGACTTGTATGCAGCTCAGCACCACGTCTGAAATTGATGGCTTCGAGCACGTTGTGCAGATGCACGATCACTTTATGTTCCAGAACCATCTCTGCCTCGTTTTTGAGCTGCTCAGCATCAACTTGTACGAGCTCATCAGCCAAAACAGCGTATGACATGCTCGTCCCGACATGGCTAACCACATGAACTCTAGTTTCGAGGCCTACCGCTCACCGTCGTCCGTGGCTTCCTCATTCAAATCCTCAAGAGCCTCGTGCTCCTTGGCCGCACCAACATCATACACTGCGATCTCAAGCCCGAAAACATCCTACTCTCCGGGTACGTCCCTCTAAAGATTCATGTACTGGACAAGGACATGCGCCCTGCTAGCACCGAGCAAACTTTCTCCATCACGGACGCCACCTCGCGGCGCCAGGTGCCAAAAATCAAGCTTGTGGACTTTGGCTCGGCCTGCTACGAAGACGAGACCGTCTACTCGTACATTCAGTCGCGCTTTTATCGGTCACCCGAAGTGCTTTTGGGGCTACCCTACAACGGCGCCATCGACATGTGGTCGCTGGGCTGTATTAGGTACATCCCGTCGACTGATTGATGTGCTGACGCGACGAATGGTAGTGTCGAGATCTTCCTTGGGCTGCCGCTCTTCCCCGGCGTCTCGGACCACGACCAGCTCCGACTCATTGTTGAAACCATTGGACCACCGCCGTCGCACATGCTCGCGGCTGGTCGCAACGTGCGCAGGTTTTACCACCGAGACGAGCGCGGCGTCTTGCGGCTCAAGACGCCGGACGAGTATGCAGCCGAGACGCAGACGCCACGCAATGTATCAAAGCGCTACTTCAAGCACTCGGTCCTCGACGACATCATTCATGCGTACCCGATTCCTCGCAGCGCGTCGTCCGAAGAGTGCGAGAAAGAAGTCCAGGCGCGGCACGTGTTTTGCCACTTCTTGCGCGGCCTCCTCGTCGTGGACCCTGCGGTGCGCTGGACGCCAGAGCAGGCGCTCGCCCACCCGTTTGTGACGGGCGACGCATTCGAGCCGAGCTTTGAGGTTCATATCTACCTTGACTGGGAGACTCCTAACCTTATTGTAGCCACCACGAGAGTACGTCCGGCCTCGATACCGACCACCGATGGCCTTCATGCCACCGCCGCAGTGGGCCGGCTACTACTCGGCCCCTCGCAACATTCCTCGGGCCGACCCCTACTACCCGTGCGGCCCAGTGTACCCCCACTCGTGTCCCATGCCCGATGGCTGTCACCCCATGTATTATATGTCGCCTGACTACTTTGGCCCACCCATCATGTATACGGGCATGTACGAGATGCCACCTGCCGCGTGGGAGTACCCACCTCCCGTGCTCTTGCACCCCCACCGATCGACGACCGAAAGCGAAAGGGGCCCGCCCCGCACCCGCTCTTGTACGACGACGATTTGCGGCCTCGGCGACAGCAGAACGCCGCGCCATCAATACCCAGCGCGACGCACCGCAAGTGGCCACGCCGGCGAAAACAAAAAGATTCACTCGCCACGCAGTTTGCCACCAAACTTGATATTTAGTAACTTAAGAGCCGCTGGATCTTTTGACGGTCAATTTCGAGTTCGTCCAAGCGCCGCGCTCGCTTCTCGGGGCCTAGGGCGCCAATGAATGGGACTTGGTCGAGCTCGGACGTGCAAGCGTCGAGGAGCGACGTCAAAGCTTCTTTGGAAACAAGTCCTTTCTCGTACGCTGCGAGACCCGCGCCCGCGTACGTCTCGTAAAACACGACGCCTTGCCTACGCACCGACATGAGTCGCATGTCGACTTGGTCGATGGACTGTGCTACGTACGCGCGGTAGGCGTCCTTGGCGCCGCCGTCGCCCGTCGTCGGCTCCTGCGGCGCAATGTCGTGGATGAAGACAGCGGGAACCTTGTCCGGGTACAGATCCAGCAGCCGCGATGCGAGGAGCGCGTCGCCTTGGCCCGCGTCGCCAAAAAATACAAACTGGTACTCGGGAAAGAGCGTTGCGTAGCGCTCAAAGTTCTGGAGCTTGAGGCTAGTGCATGTGCCATGTAGAATCGTAGATCATCATTGCAGAGAGGTACCCAGCGATCTTAGCGTTGCTCACAAGGCCTTGCACCGACCCGTTGAGCACGGTGGGGTTGGTCATGCCGAGGCTTACGAGGTGGTCAGCCGTGAGCGTGCGTCCGAGGCTGAAGAAGCCGCGCGGCCGGGCCGTGAGGAAGGTCACAGACGGTGCCTTGTCGACACCGTGCGCGATGGACCGGTAGAGGTGGGAGACGCCAGGGTAGAGCACGTGCGCAGGATACCGTTGGTCGGCCCACCTACATCCCGTGCATGAGTATGCGCCAAGCACGCAGCAGGAGAGGATAGCGTACCCTGCAAAGAGCGTATCGTCGATATCGCTCATGATCTTGACGAGCGGCTTGTGCTTGTGCGCCATCGACACTTTGAGCGACTCGACGGCGATGTGCTGCATGACCGAGACGACCTGGGTCATGTCCTTGGCGCCGTAGATGAGTTGGTAGAGGTCGCCACCGCGAAACCCATCTTGCAGTGCATTTATCGAGTTCTCGGCGTTGATGTCTTCCTTGAGAAGCGTGAGATCGACGCCGTGCGTGCCCTTGAGGATGTTAAAAGCTGCGGTTTGGTACTCGGCCTTCTGGCGCACGAGCGGTGAGAGCAGTTGCTGCTGGATGGATCGAATGATCACGCCACGGTTCGCCAGCCTAAACGCAGTCGCACTCCTACGTTGTAACGAAGCGACACGTCGTACGAGATGTCGGGCAGCCGCGACTTGCTGAGCACGTCGAGCACCATGGAGCGGACGCGCGGCGCACAGTTGTGGAACATGAAGCACGTCATGGTCGTGCAGAAGCGGTCCGAGCCTTCGGGCGAGATGGCGCCGAGGATGCCATTGAGCGTCTCGGGCGACGCGTTGGCGAGCACGTTGTGGCAAAAGGAGAGATCGTCCAGCGGCACGTTCTTGCCCTGTTCACGCCATAGAACCCGTTGCTACAGTAGAGATACGTACGCGAAGATGCATCTCGCCAGGCGCGTCCTTGCCGTCGACTTGGAAGACGACGCCGCTCTTGCGCTGCTTGAAGTGCCACGTGGTTCGCTGCGCCATATATGGCGTGCATGAGCCGTGCTGCGTCATGAGTCTCATGGAGCGTACCTGCTTCATGCCGACCCATTTGCGCTGCATGCGTCCGGCGGCGATCCGCCATGTCGACATCTCGCGCTGGCCGCGGAACATCGCGCTCATCATCAAGATGCGAGATTCAAGGGACTACTGGGCTCGAATCCAATGGAATTCGGTTTTTGCCTGAAAGTAGGACAAAACCGAAAAAGAATGAAATTCGGTTTCCCACAGACCGTGAAAAACATAAAACCCACCACCTTTACACCACGTGAGGCGCGACACCGCGCAGTGATAGCGTTGGCGCCAAAATGCTATTCTATCCTAGTACAGTACCAGGTACTAGTAGTTGCATCCTGCTGGACGTTCTCGTTCCTCTTGTTTACACGCGGGCAGAATTTCGGCGCAGTACCATAGCTAAAGTATCTCGCAAGACTCTACCCGTTGGTGTTGTGGTGGAAGAAGCGATGGAGCTTCTTGGCATTCGAGGGCCCCAGGAGCGGGTCGAGGTCGGCCAGCGTCATCTTGCTCAGGTCCGCGAGGGTGCGACAGTTAGCTGCGACCTTGCGGTAGTTGTGCGCAGTGATACCCGGGAGCTTGCGCAGTACGTCGACCGCGTTCATGTTGTAGAACGACGACCCACCCGAGGTTGCCGACCCGGCGGCCATCGCGGCCTCGACGTCTGGGTCGTCCTGGCCCTTCTTGACGAGCCGGAAGAGCTCGACGGTCGCGTGTGGTGACTTGGACCAGAGGAAGCGAAGCTAACGCCTGATCACTACCGCTGAATCGACGCCTTTTGTACCTGGGGAAAGTGCAGGACGAGGAGGCTCAACTTGGACGTGATGCTGTTGTGCTTGATGTCGCTCGTGATCTCACCGACTTCCTACACTACTATGGTCCATATATTGCGCAAGGCAAAGACGTGCCTGGAGCGCAAAGGGCTTTTCGGGATTGAACTCGATGAGCAAGAGCGGCGTCTACGGCGAGCGATTCCATGAGGCGACGACACTCGAACCAGTCGACCTGGTAGTGGCGAATCATCATTTCCGCTTGGTTGAAGAGGCGGCCGTTGTTGAGCGAGCCAAAGAGATCGCTGATGGACTTGCGCTCGACGCACATTTGCGACGAGAGAATGTAGTCGCCAACCTCGAGTGTCACGGGATGCAGTACCATGCCTTCCTTGTGCAGCATCGACGGCAGCGCCGACCGAAACTCGCGCACGTCCACAATGACGCTGTGCGACACGAGCTGGACGCGTGCGCGGCCACCTGTGCGCGTGTCCAAGCTGTACTGCGGCGCCTGCTTGGCCTTGATGTGCGCCGGGATGTCAAAGACGTTGAGCGGGATCACCATATGCTCTTTTTGTCGAATGAGCTTTTCGAAGGCCTCCTATATGCATTGAGTGAGACGCGATCACTTGGATGCAAGTACCTTTTCCCGCTGAACTTCGGTCAAGTACGCTTGCTGCTCGGCGCTTTCGTCGTAGACCATAAAGTAGACGCTGAGCGGGTCGTCGGCGTAGTGCGCGTGGTAGACTTCGAGCTCGCGAATGAACGCGACGTCCGGGTCGTACAAAACCACGTGCTCGGGCTGCAGGTCGTGAAGGAGCGTCGCACACCGCTTCGCCTGCGCATACGTGCAAATGACAAGGTGGTCGTTCCGCGGTAGCACGGTGAGCGGTGCCGATAACTTGGTCTTCTTGACCAGACCGTCGTCTTGGCTACGGGCCACGTAAGCTCCGTTACTGGATAAGATTGCACCTCAGTTGGACGAGCTCGTCCATCGAGAGCCCGTACGAGGCCATTTCACTCGGCAGCGGTTCGTTTGTGGCCGTCACAGCCTTGCGCTTGCCAGCACTGGTCTTATGCACAGCCGGCGCGATGCCGCACGCCTGGAGGAGCAGCTGGTGCTCGGTCGAGAAGGACGTCCCACCTTTTTGCTGGAGGTACTGCCGGAACCGGCGCTGGAGCATGTCGGTGCCGCCACAGTAGAGAAATTCGCGCAGCTGGGCGCACGTGCGTTCGTCGCGCACGAGGATGAGTGTCGCGGCGCCGCCTTGGACGCTGCTCGTCGCTGGCGCGTCTCGGATCTCGGCCAGCAGCTCGTGCAGCGACTGCCACTTGGAGTTGGCTTCGAGCGTGAGCTCAATCCCAGCGACGCCCTTCTTGGTGCGGATCGTGTACAGTCGCTTCTTGGCTGCGACAAAGAGGCGGTCGGCGGCGGCGGTAAAGAGCCACGGCGACGGCGTGCGCTGGTTCCCGCTTTGCGCCTTTTGCGCGAGGAGAAAACTGTAAAACGTGATGGCGTCGTAGCGCGTCAAGTATGCGAGCAGCTAGCTTTCGTGAGATCGTCGGATTTCCATGTGTCGTCACTGTACCTGTCGCAGCACCGTGAGGTCGCCCGTGAGCTGCTTGGTCTTGTGCGGCAGCCGGTGCCAAATGGCACTCAACTAGGGTCGTAGAGGAAGCGCAGGACGGTGAAATCAAACGCACCTGCTTTTTAAGCTGAAACTCGAGGGCCTTTGTGAGCGCGTTCTTCATTGTGAGCTCCGTTTCGTCGAGGTCCTTGCAGCTGCGCTTGAGCTCGTTGAGTGTTGCTTCGAGCGCAACAAGGAGCGCAGCTTGCATGTCCTTCATGAGCGGCGTGAGGCTGACCTCAATCTCGTAGACTTCGGGCGAGTGCTGGTCCAGGACCGAGTGCACGGCCATGTGAAAGCGCGGGTACAGAAGGAGCTTGCGAAGGTACAGAAGCTTCATGACCTGCTCGACCTTGTGGAAGCCGGAGGCAAAGGCGTACGCGTCTTCAGAGAAGGCCTTGACAAACCCAGTCCGATTCATCTCCCGAAAGAGACGCAGAATGAAGGCCTCGACGGACGTGTCTGTGACGCGATGCGCGTCACAGACGAGCAGCCCCGAAATCATCTAGGACCACATATGTGATCGGCAAAACAAAAGCAACGCTGTTTTACCGGGACATCGATGGATTGGTTGAGCAAGTCGACGACGAGGATGCGAGACGTAATGAAGAAGCACCCGCCTTCCTTGTAGAGCTGCTTGCGCTCCTGCACCGTGCACTTGTTGGTGATGATCTAGTCGCATGCCGTAATGACACATCAAGCCATTATGGTCGAACAAAACGCACCTTGGGTAGCTGGTCGATCGGAACGCCTTGCATCGTGAGCGCCTCGACGTAGAGCTCGGCCGTGTCGGTCGCGTTCAGACACAGCACGAGGTTCGTGGGCACGCAGTGCAGGCGCAGGAAGTTGGTAAGCAGCGTGCGCTGGGCGAGGCCTTTCGCCATGACCACCATGATGTCCCGCTCCAGCATGAGGTTCTCCATCATCTCCTTCTCAAACTCGAGCCAGTACGGCGCCATCGTCCGCTGCTGCTCGTGGGCTCTTGGGCTTCGTGTGCAAACTCTTCAACAAGGCCATTGGTCCATTTCGATCCGATTTCAGCCAATCCCAGTCGTGGAAGATTTGGATCCATGCACACCGTCGCAGCCAAGCGGGCGTTCCGAGCCGCCCAGGACGCGAGGACCGATGGGCTCGTCGATGGAGGAGGCAGCAAGAAGGCCTTCCGCCAGGCTAGGAAGACGGGCTTCCTCTCGCTGCCGGCGCGAGGCCTCACGACTTTTCCCGACGAAGCCTGCCACCTCCAGGACTCGATGGAACCGGTGCGTTCTCATCAATCGACGTGCGGCCGCTAAACCGTGCGTAGGACGAGAAGGTCTGGGAGTGCGTCGACTTGGTCAAGATCGACTTGAGCCACAACGAGATTATGGCGGTGCCCCACAGCATTGCGCTCGTGACCGGCCTCCTCTGGCTCAAGCTGTGCCAGAACAAGCTCACGTCGCTTCCGCCCGAGCTCTTTTCGCTCTCGACACTGGCGTTCTTGGACGTGAGCAAGTTCGTTTGCGCGACTCAGTCGATCAGGATTAACGTGGCGTCGTAGCAACGCGCTCGGCGGCGGCTTCTCCGAGAAGCTCGGGCAGCTTACGCAGCTCAAGGAAATCATCCTGTCAGGCAACAAGCTCACGACCTTGCCCGACTCGATCGGGCAGCTCCACGCCCTCGAGGTGCTGCGCGTCGAAGACAATCTCTTGTGTGCGCTTCCGACCACTCTCGGTACGGTGCTTGTGTGGGTAAGGCTGAGTTCTGGTAGGTGCACTCGAAAAACTGACCGTGCTCACGGCGCAAGGCAACCAACTCGAGTCGGTGCCGCAATCTATGAGCCAGCTCCGCGCACTAGCCAACCTCGATCTGAGCAAGAACAAGCTCTCGTCGCTGCAGGGCTGCCTCCAGCAAACGCGCAGTCTGAAATTTCTGGACCTGCGCCAGAACCGTCTGGTGCGATTCCCAGAGCTGCCGCTCGAAGCGTGCGGCTTGGACCAGCTCTTCTTGGGCTTCAACCAGCTCGAAGTCATTGACGAAACGTCGCTCGTCCGCGCTCAACACCACTTGACGGTCCTCGACCTGCGCGATAATAAGCTCCTGGCCGTGCCCGACGGTCTTGCGTTGCTCTACCGTCTCAAGACACTAGATCTGACCAACAACGACCTCTCGGATCTACCTCCTGGTTGGAGCATTTCTATCGTTGAAGATATTTCATGCGGCGTAGGTCTGGGGTATCTCAAAGGTCTAAACCACATCCTTGTCGATGGCAACTCGATGCGGTATGGCTGCACGTCGTGCATCAAATGATCATGGCTGCTTAGCGCCATTCGGCGGTCGGTCTTATCAGCAGGCTGTGAAGCACTCAAGAAATACCTTCGCACCCGCGGCAAGCCGCCCGTCGGTGTCGACGCGATGGACGAGGAGACGGACGAATTTACGCTGCAGGCGCCGAGTGCGTCCGGTATCGACAACCACGTCTTTATGGAAGCGGCGGCGTCCGGGAGTCTCGACTTGACGTCACAACGGTGCCGCAAGAAGTTTGGAGTTTCGAGCCGCTCACGTCGAGTCTCACGTCGCTCACACTGTCGAAAACAGGTCTTTGCGTGCTTCCCGACGAACTCGGTCTCTGCTTGCAGCTGACGACGCTGGTCGCGGAAGACTGCCGGCTCGAAGCGCTGCCGATGAGCGCTCTGGGGCTGCCCCACCTCGTGTTCCTCCGCCTGCGCAAAAACTCGTTGACGGAGCACGCATTTGCTGGCGCCTTCCACGCGCGCATGAAGCTCAAGGCAGGACAGTCCTGGTTGCAGATGCCTCATGACGATGTTACCACGTAGGAGTTGGATGTACGCAACAACGCGCTGAGCATGCTTCCAAGCAACGTGCATCAACTGTCGAGCTTGAACACGTTACTGCTGTCGTTCAACCGTCTCTCGACACTCGCAGGCGTGCCGTGGCGGCTCATGAAGGCGCTCTCTATCGTGAGCGCCTCGGACAACAAGGTACAATGGCTCTTTCTTAGCAAAGGCATCGCTGATGCATTTGCAGTTGACGGACTTGGGCACAATCTACGAGGCGCCCGCACTCTCGTCCTTGTCGGTTGAAAACAACAGCCTCCAAGCGGTAGGCTTCCGCCGCATCGACAGAAGCATGCAATGACGTGTAGATCCCTGCCGAGCTCGGGCTCTGCCCCAAGCTCAAGGCGCTGTACATTAGCGGCAACCCCCAGCGCACGGTGCGCATTGCCACCGTCAACAAGGGCACGGACGAGATCATGAGTTACCTGAAAAACAAGCTGCTGCCTGAAGACATTGCGCAGATCCTTGCTGCGCGCGAACTCGACGAGCAGAGTGCGGCGCCACCGCCGTCACCGGTGCCCGACCGCCCCAAACCCACGTTGACACCAGCGGCAAGCGCGGCAGAAATGACGCGTGCGACGACGACGCGGGAGGTCGAGGCGTCGCCGTATGACGCGCCGATCGCAGCGCTCGAGTCACAGCTCGAAGACCCAGGGCTCTCGGCCGCCAAGCGCTATGCGTTGAAGAAGGACTTGGCCAAAGCCCGCGCTGAAAAGATCCGGTTTAGTCGCAAATTAGCGTAAAGCAGGAATCGTCGAGTAGAATGGCAGTGTGTATAGATAGAGCGACTAGGAATCTCATGCGGCGTTGTGCGTCTCGACGTACTGCGTCCGGTTCGCCTGCTGGTCGCGGCGGAAGCGCTTGCGGTGGAGGCTGCACTCGAGTATGAAGCCGAGGATCGCGATCACGACAATGGCAATGCCAGCAATCCAGCCGCCGGGCAGACCCGCGGTTTGGTCTCCCTCGGGGGCGCCCGTGATGATCGACGTCGCACACTGCGCAGCGTCGCAGACAGACCCAATCGTCACCGGGTTCGCGCCATTAGCAAGCACCAGGGCGAGCGTATACCCGACGTAATCTGCAAGACTGTTGGAACACGACAGCGTGAGGTTGGTCGTCGACGTGGCCGTGCACGCACAGGTCGTAAAGGTGGTGGTCTGCGTGCCCTTGGCAGCAACGACAGTGCAGTTAACGCTGCCCGAGGAGAATCCCGCGCCCGTGACCGCGACGTTGGCAAGCAAGCTCGTTGACGGCACGGCCATGGCTGCCGGCGTGATGCTCAAACTGCTTCCGCTCTCGATGATGCTTCGCGCGACGGACACGCCGCAGAGCGTGTAGTTGAGGATCGCGGCGCTTGACGCGGTCCATGGCGTGGCGAGCGTCAGTGTCGTGTTGCCGCTTGATGCCGTCGACGCCGGCAGACTCGTCGCATTCGGCGAAAGCGAAAACGAAGCGTCCGTGCCGGCGCATACGTCGCCGGCCAGCGAAAGGGTCGTTGCGCCGACCGCCGGCGGGTACGCGGTGAAGCGGGTGCTCGTCGTGAGCGCTATCCAAGGCGCTTTGTGAGAGGCAACCTAGGACAGGAATGCAATACCTCCAATCTTGGCGACTTTGGTCAGGCCGCTGGCGTCGGCGTCGCCCACCGTGATTTGAACGTACAGGAACGAGTTGGCGGAGATCGCGTCGCAGCCAAACGGCTTGGCCATCGAGAGAAACACGACTTGGCTCGACGACGACGCGGTGACGTTGCGCAAGGATCCGCCGGCTTCCGAGACGACGCACGTCGACGCGCCGACGGGCCCTCTGCACACTTGCACCACGTTGCACGCGTCGAGGTTCGAGAAGCGGTTGCCAGATACGGGAATGTTGCTGCCGCACGCCGTGACCGCAGTCTCGGCCGAGGTCACGGCCGGCGCCGTCTCGGTCGAGAAGGTTGCTACCTTGACGACGTCGGACGACGACTGGTCGATGGACGCAAGCAGCGTGTTGACCGTCGATTTGGCCTGCAGCGCGATCGCCCAGTCGATCGGCGATTGAAGCGTCGCGACAACGGGGCACGGATCGGCGCTCGTCTTCGTGCAAAGGCCCGAGGTCGTCGTCGTGTTGGTCGCCAACGCCTTGACGCGCGGCATCAGGACCGAGTTGACGTCGCACGAAGGCATCGCGCTCAACGAAAACGTAATAGCCGGTGCGCTCGATGCATCATAGTAGCAGAGCGAGAGAGCCACAGACGTAGCGCCGCCAGTGAGACTAACGCTGCCTTCAAGGAGGCACGTCTTGCCCGCGCATTCGGCGCACGTCTTGGCGCCTACAAGTCTGCGTGTGAGAACGTTACCACCGACACAGTCGACGGCGGACCTGCAGCGGAGGCGGCGAGGAGCAGCAGAGGCGTGAGGCAGCGTCGGACGAGCATGCTGGCGTCGCTGGCGCTGTCACGGAATGACAGATTGCGACGACGACGGACGAGGTACGCGGAGACCCAGGTATTTTAAAACAAAATGTTCGATAAGATATAGCTGTATTGTTTCTCGCCTCCTTTTTATTGTTTTGTGGGGCCCCCTACTTCGACGACGCTCCGTGTCCCACGCGAACCCGCGCGATGTGTGTGTAATTTTTTCCAAAATAGGGGGACCCAAAAGGAAAGTTGAAGTTGCTCGTTCGTCGTGTGACAGTAAACGTGCAATCCGAAAAATGTGCAACCTCAGATCTTGCCTCAAAGTTTTGAATCGGAGTCAAGTGCTGGTGGAACTATTAACTAAACAGGATAGACGACTCGACCAGGGATAAATAAATCGTTGATCGACTAGGCAATGACAATGTCGCCGGGCTCGCCCACCAGAAAGAGACGGTCGTCTTTGGAGAGGACGGTGTCGGGCAGTGGGTTTGTGTACACAAAGCTCGTGCCGCACCAGCCATGAAGTAGTCCGATACAAATGACGTCCTAGACCACATTGTCAATGAAACCGGACAACTTCATCGCCACCAACCGCTTTCAGAAGCTTGCGAAAGGCCTCGGCGAAGGTCTTGCCGTAGAGCGCGAATGGCAGCGGTGCCTGGAACAATTGGCGCTGCCTAGTTTGTCGTGCTCGCATGAGACGCCAATAAGCTACGCTAAGAAGTACTTGGAGATGTCGGCCGTGTGGCCATGCAAGAGCATGTCCAGGATCGGCACGACGTACGGCTTCTTGTACCACTCGCTCATGACGCGGTCAATGATCCCGCTCACGTACACGCGACCTGCGCCGTCGCAATCGTCATCGCACTCTGTGGGATCGCATCGTACCGGAAACGTACGGCGGCTCAAAGATGTGCGGCAGGTCTGGCAGCGGCGTGTTGTTGCCTTCCGAGTGCTCCTCGGCGAGCTCGTGCTTGATGCTTCGGACGGGGCTCATGGTCGGCGACGGCGGGTCGCCCCGATGCGTCTGCACGATGCGGCTGAGAAACTTGACGTTCGACGCCTTCTCGAGCTCAACGACCATGTTGGGCTTGACCTTGTTGCGTTGACAGGCCTCGACGATGTAGCGGACGGTCGTGATCGCGTCCGCGTCCACCATGTTGTCGTCAAGGTAGTGCTTGCGGTCCGTGCTTCCCGCGCCCTACGCTGCCGTGACCCACACAGTCATATTAAAAGGGATGATCGTACAAGGACAATGATGGCGCGTGCCAGCTGGATCGAGATGCGCTGCAAATCGGACGCGCTGAGCGCCGAGCCTTGGTAAAAGTAGATCGTGCTGGTGAACCAAAAAATGCTTTTGAACTGCGCCTCGGTCATCGGGTGCTGGGACATGATGACGATCGCCTGGTCGTGGTCCTTCATGTCTGTCTTGGTCGCCTTGAGTGCGGTGACGACGTCGAAGAGCGAGAAGGGAATGCCAATCAATATGATGTGCCGGCGCAGATTGTCGGGCAGCGGTTTGGCCTACAACTCTGGCTCACTACTCTCCCATTCGTTCATGGGTGTACGAGAAAGAGCTCGAACGGCGTCTCGGCGTCCTGGAGCGACTTGACCCTGTTAAGGCTGTAGCTACGCGTTGTTTTCCGTACGGCCACGACAGCCGCGTTCGCCTGGCTCGTCCGTGTTGTCGCGAGGTACTTCATGAAGACTGGCATCTTGAGCATTTGGCGTTTCTTGGCCTCAATGCGCTGGCGCGACGCTTCAATGTCGTGCGCGGACCGAACGATCTGGCGCGTGCGGGCGCGCGGTTCGGTCAAGTGAAGCTCCCACTGGAACGTGCGCACTTCGTCGAGCGTGACCTTGCGCACGTCGTCTTTGACGCTCGACCCGGCAGCGATGACGTACACGTGGCACGTCTGGTCGTCGTAGAGCGGCAGCTTGTGGTCGCTGTGCATAAAGTGGGGGCCGTCACCCTACGCAGCATGCCATTCAATACGTACTGTCATCTAGACAATACGAAGAAGACGGTACCGATTCTGCCGCAATGCAGATGATGCGAAAGCGTTGGTACAGAAACAGAATGAGCTCGCCGTACGAGAGATCGGCGTACTGCGACGGGATCTCGAGAAGGTAGACCTCGTGTCGGTACCCGTGCAAGTAGGCAGCTTCCCACGGAGCGGCACCGCGCGGCAGCTCGAAGGCCGGCGACACGGTCGTAAAGAGATTGGAGATCAACGTCGAGGCTCCTACCGCGAAGATGGACTTGCTCAGAATCGCGAGCTTGATCTGTTCAATGCTAAAGGCGGTGGTGGCGCCCGAGATGACGCAGTGCTGGACACTGCCGGTCGAGAGCACTTGGGTGAGAATCGGCACTTTGGGTGATACGATGCGTCGGCACACGGCGGTGAGAAGGGAGCTTTTCTGGTCGAGCGAGTCGGCGCCGGGCCCGCGCGACGTCACAATGAAGCAGACGACGGCTCTCCGCAGCGCCGCGCGCTTCTGGTCGTAAACGTTGAGGGGCGACCCGACAATGTACTTGACGCGCGGCTCGTATTGGTGGATGATCTTGACGATGTCGGGGCTCGGCGGCTTCATGTGCAAGATCAAGAGGTTCTCGCTCCAATTCGGGCTGTCGGGTGGAAAAACTCGCGCAAAAAATGCTTGAGCATCGTGGCATTGATCGCGTCCGTGGCCGAGAGGAGGACGGCGGTCGGGTGCGCCTTGTAGTCGGTGTACCGAGTCGTAAACTTGGAGCGTTCCGACATGAGCGCGACGAGCGCATTCACTTGCAGCGGGATCATGACGAACGTGAAGAGGATCATGCAGCCCATCGTGAGGCGGCCGAGGCGCGTCTTTGGCGCAATGTCGCCGTACCCGACTGTCGACATGGTCACCGTGATGCAGTACATCCAGTCGAAGAACGGTCGGCTCTGGCAGTTGCAGCAGGCGAGCGAGGCGCCTACGCCCGTGGTGCAGAAGCGACTGGTGACGCACTTCTGGCCGTCCGAGCGCAGAAAGTCCTGGCAACCCCACTGCACGCACTGGTCCGGGCAGAGCTCGATGATCTGCATCGCGCCCGACATGGACACGATGATGCAAATGACCGTGAGGAGCGTCAGGAGCACTTGTCGCTGGACCATCGACGACGTGAAGCGCAAGAGGCGGTACGCGCGCAGGATCCGGAACGCCTTGAGGACGCGGACAAACTGCACAAGCTGCTTGTTCTCGGGCGTCGCCTGCGAGAAGGCGAGCAGCTGGGCCTGCGTCATGCCGATCTCGACCCACGTTGGGACGATGCAAATAAGATCAAAGATGGACGCGTAACTCTGAACGTAGCTCCAGCGGAGCGGCGCGGCGTACAGTCGTATCATGTAGCTAGCACACACGCCCATTAGAGGCACCTCGTAGACGTCATATTGGCGTACTCGAACGTAAAGATGGCGCCGATCGCCTTGGTCGCAACTAGAGGTTGATCGCATGAGAATGACATATTTGGGGTGAAATGACGCACAGGAAATGCCGGCGCTGGGTAGGTTTTCGCCACTGGACCACACAACGTGGATGTAGAGGTACACCATTGTAAAACTGAGCAGAATCATGACCGCGTCCAGCGTCTTGCCCGCCAACGACTGCTCGAGCGTGTGCTGTGTGTACTCGCGGAAGGACTCGCGGTCGCGCTTGGGGAAGAACGGATCGCGCGGCCACCACGGCTTGACCTTGAGCTCCTGGAGGTAGAGCAGTCGCAGCAGGCGTATCCACTGTAAGCGCTGCTCGAGGCGCAGCGAACACCATCGCTGGACCTGCCGCGCCGTTGGCATCGGCGCGCCTTTCTCGAGTGCGAAACGGATTGCGACGTGAAACCTCGCGCGCGCCGATTGGATGAAATGCGGCGCAAAACGCGGCACCGATTGGCTATTAAAAGCTGCGATCGGATTGGTCAAAATCCGACAATTCGTAGAGTGCGATGACGGCGACCCGACCGAGCAGCGTGCGGGCGTCCATGGAGTTTGCAGTGCGCAACCAAGATGCTTCTGTATATGGTAAGATCACGCTCGGTATGTGTAGGGTCCGCTAAACGCGGTCTCTGTCTCGTCCAGCCAAAAGGTATGGCGAGCCATGGGCCATGGCACCCAATGCCCATGTATTGCACTAGCTCATTGCCGTCGGCGGCCGCGACGTGCTCAAAATCATCGCCCTCGAGAGCGGCGGCTTTGTTGAGAAGCGCAACCTGCGCTCGGCCAAGTCCAGCCTCAACTTTAGCACCAACGATATTCGGTGGCATCCTCGTACTGCAGCCTTCGTCGCCCTTCTGGCACCTGCCTCACCACCACGTAGAATCCGACTACCTCCTCGCAACGGCGTCGACGAACGGCTACATTGTGATCTGGGACATCCAGCGCGACACGGCCAAGCTCCAGAGTTGCACTGCTTCGCGCGTCTGGTCCGGGCTCATGCCTCTCCTAATAGAGCGCGACTTCAAGGCCCACGACCGCGCTGTCAACCGCATTTGCTGGCATCCGACGGACCCGAACCTGCTCCTCAGCGCGTCGCAAGACGGCTTGATCAAGCTCTGGGTCCGGCGTTCTCCGTTCGTACGGCCATTTTGACCAAGCGCCTTAGGACCAGCGCTACAAGGGCAAGCAGATCAACGTGTTTCAGCAGCAAAAGTCCGAGAGCGTTCGCGACGTCAAGTTCAGTCCCTTTGGCGACACCAAGTTTGCGGCCGCGTTCGAGAATGGCACGGTCGAAGTACGCACTCTCTCCAACGATAGCCTTCGTATGTTCCCTACAGGTCTGGGAACTCGGCAACAACAAGAAGCCCGAGATCACGTTCACGGCCCACCAGGGCCACATTCTGTCGCTGGACTGGCACCCGACGCAGCCGTCAGTGATTGCAACTGGGTCGCGCGACCGCAGTGTCAAGGTAGGTTTATTCTGCCGCTTGCGAATGCCGTGCTTAATCTTGGCCAGATTTGGGACCTGAACGACGTCAACAAACCCAAGCAAACGATCGCGCTGATTGCCAACGCAGGTCGCATCCAATGGCGCCCCAACTGCCCCGGTACGTCGTCGATCGCTCATGGTGTCAGCTGAGACACCATTCCATTAGATCACATTGCAACGAGTTCGTCGATCACCGACAGCAGGTAGTCGACTCTTTCTGTCCTCCGCTCACGCATGGTAGCATCAACGTGTGGGACACGGCGCGGCCGTTCGTGCCCCTCGCGTGCATGAAGGGCCACGCCGACATCGTCTCGGACTTTCAGTGGTTTGACACGCCGTTGCATGTCGCGCCGCTGGGCGAAGCGACCGGTAGTTGCATGATTTTTGCGTCTTTTTCTGTTGATTGTGACCGCAGACAATGTCGGCTGTGGGTACTGGCAACACATGCTCGCGTGCTCCAAGGACAAGACGCTCAAACTGCACGCGCTTTCCAACGCGATCAAGCCGCACCAGAGCATGCACACGGTCGCGCTGGCCATGAACATATCGGGGCACGTCGTCTCGTCCCATGACCCCATTGGTGCGTCCGTCGGGTTGCAGTTCCAAGCAGACTCATCGATCCAATATGGGTAGACCGGTCGTGCGCGGCACTCAAGATCCACCAGTACGACCAGAACGAGCTCTTCGCCGCGATGGACCCGAGCCTCGCCATGCAAACGCCAAGCGCGTGGCGCCAGCAGCAGCAGATTGCAGCGTCGACGTCGGCAGGCAAGCCGCCGCTGAACACGTCACGCCTCGCGTTCAAGTCGACGCGCAAGCCGTCGACGTCGCGGTCGGTGCCCAACCTCGCAGCGCTCTTGACCGAGAGTCCGCCACCGGTCGAGGTACCGGCGCCACAAGGTAAAGTTTTTGCATTTTTCTACATCGGGTGTATGGACTGCGGGTGTATAGCGATGGTCGCGGTCGTGAGCTTGCAAAGTGCCGTGAGCGTCGAGGACCTCCGAGCGCACTTGACCGAGGGCGCGGGCATCCCGTCGGCACCGTCGTTGTACCCGCAGCTCTTTGGTTTCAACGAGCAAGTGTTTCAGTTCCTCGCCCAAGAGTACACGCTGTACGGGCCGATGCTCTTTCAAGACATGTGCGCCTACAACGCCTACGTACGCGTTGGTTGATCTTGTTTCTTGGGCCCATTGGTTGCATTTTCATAGGTGGCCGGTGCTGCGGGGTGTGGGCACATGAAGAAGACGTGGCTTATCTTGCAACTGCTCTACGAGAAGCGCACCAAGAGCCCGGCGCGCGCCCCTGCGTCCAACTTGCCGCCGTCGACACCGCTGCCGGGCGAAGAGCCACTGCAGCTCGCCAAGAACGAAGCGTCGTCGCTCTTGCAGCAGCTTGACCAGATCAACCCGCAAGCCATGCACGTGCGTCTCGGTTGACCGAACGGAAAGAAGCGAAGAAGAATGATGTGTAGGGTGTGGATCTCTACCCGTACGAAGACGGTGCGCAAAAGGAGAGTACGGTGGATGCAACGCCGACGATCGGAAATACCGTCGACGTCTCGCGGCTCCAGGATACGCTGCTGAAAGAGGTGCTCGCGTACTACACCGAGGCCGGCGACGTCCAAGCGTGCACGAGTATCGCGGCCGTCATGAGCAAGGTCACCAACATTGATGCCATCATGAAGAAGGGCTGGCTCCAGCAAGTGTACATGCACTACATTGGTAGGCATATCGTCGCTTTCTGCTTCGATTGCTCAAGTAGAACCGTAGACTTGCTCCACCAGCTGCAGCTCTACACGGTCGCCAATCACTTGGTGAAAAATTGCCCCGACACGGGCATTCGGCAAATGAACATGGTAATACTACCCTCTCGCATTAGCAGCAGTCGGCAGCCGTTGCAATAGAAAGCCACGACGATCTACACGTCGTGCTCGGGCTGCGGCAAGCCCATCGACCCCGTCCTCGCCGCCAAGAATTCGTCCGTCAAACCAGGGCCACAGGGCTTGTGTCAGCACTGCGAAAACCTCGCCACGTGCTCGATCTGGTACGACGTTCTAGTCTCTGGTTCGGTCATTGACATGGTCTGTCTAGTCAACTGCCAGCGTCCGGGCTTTTTGTCTGGTGCCCTGTCTGCGCCCATGGCGGCCATCTCGCCCACATGGAAGAGTGGTTTGCCACGCAGCAGGTGTGTCCCACGGGCTGCTCGCACGTGTGCGCGCCCTATATGAAGCTCGTGCCGCGTCCGGCGTAAGCATATAAGTATTGCACAGCGTTTCGTTTTGGCTCGTTTGTATTTTTGAACACAAATAAATGGCGGGCTCGAAGCGAGAGGAAATTGGTGCGACGATGGCTGCGCTCCGAGCGCAGCGGGCGAGTGACGCAGCTGCCCGCGCCGCCAAAGACGTGGCGAACCGTGACCACACGCGCAGCCTCCTCAAGCTCATCGCGCTCGACTCGGAGTTCCGCGACGATCTCATCGCGTTTGACGGTCCTCCTTGCTTATAGTGCGCCTTCTCTTACGTATCAAGTGTACAGAGGAGTGCAAGCTACAGTGCGAGCGGCACGACCTCCAGCAGCAAATCCGAGAGCTTGACGCCGAGTACCAAGCTGTCAAGTACGCCCACGCTGGCGAAGGCGACAAGTAGGTCGATCGACCGAACACATGGAAACACATACTACTTGTATCTCGACAGACGCCGCAAGCACGAGCTACTGGCAGCAGCCAAGGCCAAGAGAGACCAAGACACGGTGCGCCTCCGCGCCAAACTAGCCGAGCTCGGCGATCCACCGTCGTCGCCCACGAAGAAGACATCGTCGCGCCTCTCATCGAGCGGCGTCAAGGAGATGAAGGCCGAGATCAAGCGGCTATGGCGCGAGAAGCAAGCGATGCCGGATCCCAAGGTCGCGTACCTCGAGGTCGATGCAATCGGTGCACTTTCATCTTGCTCATGAGACGTGGCAGATTGGGAAGCTTCTGCGCAAGCTCGGCGACGAGGCCAAGGCCATCGAATATGTGGCCAAAGCCGTCGGTCCCAACGAGAAGGCAACCAATGCAATGGTGCCACCCACGCCCGACGAGCTCGCGACGCTTCGGCGCATCGAGCACAAGCGTGTACGTACTAGTCTACTCCAATGGACAGATCACATTGGTGATGAGACAGTTGTGGGAAGCGCACTCGATCCTCTTCCACTACTACTTGAAGCTACCCGATGCCCAGCGCTGCGAAGGCACGCACCTCCCATTGAGTCGCAGGCACGTGATCTTCTCTGCAGAACATATGACAGCCTATCTGGCCTTGGCCGACGGCGACCAGCGCATCAAGACGCTCATCTACCTGGACAAGTAGGTCGCTTGTGTTGATCATCTGCGGAGAACGACTAGTTAATGGTAGGCTCCTCCGCCGCGCGAGTGGCGTCGACCAGATCGGGCAGCCGACGGCTGAGAGCATGACGCAGTCTATCTTGGTGCGCCGTAGCCTCGGATGGTCAGTGATATGACGTGTTCTCGCGCGATCGTCATTCTCAGCCATACATGTAGCTTACCGGATCTCCGTTTTCGCGTGCTGACGCAGCTGAGCGCAGCCTTTCCGCAGGACGCATGTACACTTGAGAGCCGCATGCAGCAAGTCGCTTGATGCGCATAGTAGATCTCCTCGCGTCGATCGCAAGCCTCAACGTCCGGCTCCACGACTTTGGTGCCGCCAAGACCGCAACCGACGCGTACACGTCGCTACCAGAGATCGCGCGCCTGCACCTGAGCGCCGACGTCCTCGAGTACGCTCCGGCGCCGGCGCTTCGATGGTCACCGCCGGCTGGCTCGACTTGCTAACGCGTGCTGGCCTGCAAACCGCGATCTCACCTGGCATACCACGCCTGGTCCTGACATTGCGACAAAAGCAGGGACTGTTGCCGAATCGTAAACGGGGCTATTGTATGTGTGTTTAGACAGAACCCTTTTTTGTCACGAAAGTGCAATGTGGTCAGTGGCCTCCTTGGCGCTTTCGCACCTACTTGATCGGCCATACAAATGTCAAGGTACGCGGAGACAGCTTTGAGAAACGGGGTTCTGCCGATAGCCATGTATCGCACACACCCCAGCCCGCAGGCCGCCGACCACCATGCTGCTCGACGCGGACCAGCGCTCGGCCATGGACTGGACCGTGGGCGTGACTGCGTACGTGTCATGTCCTCTGCCGCAGGGTGATGCCAACGATGCCATGTGTAGGTCCATCTCGGTGCTCGGCTGCCTCTTCGTGCTCGTGCGCCACTATGGCCGCGTGCGCGCCCGCGAAAAGATGGACTACTCGACGACGCTGGTGGTGGCCATGTCGGCCATGGACCTCGTCGTCGCCGTGGCCAAGCTGCCCGAGATGACGCTCGTTTCCAACAAAGTGGCGTGTGATATCCAAGCGTTCCTCATTGACTGCGGCAACATGCAAGGTATTACGCCATCTTACACACAGGCGCGGTAGTATTGGCATAGCCTGGGTCTGCTCGTCGTGCATGGCCTTTAACCTCTACCGGTGGTGCGTCAAGCGCGACTCGGACGAGAAGCTCCGCAGCCGCCACAAGTGGTACCTCGCCATCTCGATCGTGCCCGCGACAGCCATGTCCATGTGGCATTGGTGCAGTACGTTGCACATCGTTTGCTCCTGGCCTCTTGAGCGTGGGTGGCGTAGGCGGTGCGTATGGCGGCGCCGACTTTTACTGCTGGCTCTCGAGCCAGACCAAGCAGGGGCGGCTGGCCAAGATGGAGCACTTCTTCCCGCTCCTGCTCGTCTGTGCCGTCTTTAATGCACTCATGATTGGCATCGTGTGGCACAACACGTGGAAGTGGGCAAACAAGTAAGCGTGGATTGCTGCTGCCACTCGCTCTAATATGGGCTAGAGAGATGTCGGACGTCGCCTCGACCTCGTACTCGATTCTGCAAAAGCAGTTTCTGCTGTACCTTGTCTGCTCGGTGGTTCTGCTCCTCCCGAGTCTCGTCTTTCGAGGTCTTCGAAGCATCGAATCCGGTATCGCCGCAATATCCATTCGTAGGCATCCAAGCCCACGACGAGAGCCAGATTCATTTCCCACTCGTGCTGGTCGCCCAACTGACCATCAACCTCCAAGGTGCGTGCGACGTGCCCTTGCCTCGCTCACGACGCGTAGGATTCATCAATGCTGTCTTGTACGGCGGTATCTTTCACGACTGCCCGATCGCGGTCATCGCCCTCGCGTGCTGCGGCGTGAAATTGGGCTGTGACAAGAAGGACGCGCCGTCCGAAGCCAATGAGCTTTCGTTGAGTCGTTATGAGCTCCAGCGCGCCATGATCTTTGCGACCACGTTCAACTGCGGCGAGGCTGGCGTGCCCAAGAACCTCGTACCGACTTGGCATTCTCCTTGCCGTCGGCTTGACAAGGCGGCATGTAGGACGACTGGATCCCGCTTGGACACGATATCTATGTCGTCGGCCTCCAAGAATGTCTCTATTTAGACGACTACCGCGCAGCGATCCACGCCCATTTGGAGCACCAGGGTTTCCCGCGCAAGCAGCGGTCCTTCACCGCGTACTCGCGCGAGATTGGAAGTCGCAACACGGCCCTCGGCTTCCACGTACATTCATCCGACGACTCCACCTCTTTCCCATGCTTAAAGTAGGGGTTCATCGCCATCACGGTCTTTGTTGCGACCGACGACGTGAGTTCCCGCGCCTTTGAAATGCACTTGGACGCGTCGGCCAAGGTACGACGATCCCATTCGTTCGATATATCGACACGTGCGCGTAGGTCAACTGCGGCAAGTCGCTCCTCGTGGGCCGCGCATCGAACAAGGGCGCGGTCGGCTTTATGTTTCGGTACTACAACTCGACGTTTGCTGTCATCAACTGCCACCTCGCGTCCGACTCGGTCGGCTCCTTTCCATGCTATCTTCATATTTCTGAGTCTTTTTGTAGAAGACGAGCAAGCTCGAGAAGCGCAATATTGATACGAGCCATGTGCTGAACAACATGGTGCTCTCGGCGACGCACTCGGGCTTCGATGTGCCCATCATGGCCCACATACGATCGTCATGGGTGACCTCAACTACCGGCTCACGTACCAGAAGGCGTCGGCGCGCCACGTGCTCGACCTCCTCGCCTCGGTGCTCTTGCACGTCAAGAACGCCGCGCTCTCGTTCTCGGTGCAGAGCCAAATCGAGCGCTTCCACTCCATGTCGTCGTCGGCGTACTCGCTCGTGCTGTCGCCGACGCCGCAGCCGCCGCTTCTGCTCCAAGACGACGAGCACTCGAGCGTCGCGACGCTCGACAGCACCACCACGCGCGAGAATGCGTGGATGGCGCTCCTCCCGCACGACGAACTGCGTCTCTGCATGCAGCAGTCCAAAGTACAGACCTTGGTTTTCGTCCACAGTTTCTTGATTTTTGTAGATTTTTCATGATTTTGAGGAAGCGCCCATTGCGTTCGCACCGACGTACCGCCGGCAACGGGGCACGCGCATCGACCTCGAGCTCGACACGACGGCATCGCAGCTCGAGACGGTGTTTTCGCTGCACGCAGGCGCGGCCGAGCGCGTCCCGTCCTATACCGACCGCGTCCTCTTCCACTCGCTCCCCGACCTGCGCGAACGGCTCACGCCTGTCGCGTACCACAGCTGCGAGCACATCACCGTCTCGGACCATAAGCCCGTGAGCTGTCTGTTTGAGGCGTATGTGGAGCAGGGCAGTCGCTGCCTCGACTCGAATCTCGTGCGACCGACCCTGTCCCGCTACACCTAACCTTAGGTTCTCGTAGAAGGCGCAGAAGCGCTGCACTGTGACGCTGAGCCACATTGAGATCACGTGGTCGGGCCAGAACGACACGGACGTCGAGCGGGATACGTTCAAGGACGACTCGGCACCCAAGACGGACCAGTCGTCCGCGCGCAGTGGCACGACCGACTCGGTTCTTCTCATTGACGGTACCCGCGTCACTCGGTCGGTCGCGCTCACAATCTTGCACTAGACTCGGTGGAGGCCCGGGTGCTTTTTCCGCTGCCGTGTGAAGACGACTACCTGCACCAGCGACTGGTACGACGATGAACTATCTCTTTGGCGTGTCCTGACGTCGTACTACAATGCTAGCTGGAGGAGATGGCGGGGCGGCTCCAGACGCGACGCGACATGAGCTTGTACTCGAACACCAAGACGGTGAGTCTGCACCGTCTGCAGCTCAAGGGCATTGCGCAGACGACCAACACCCACCCGCGGCCGCACATGCACGTGGCCCTCGACATTGGCAAGCCCGACAAGTCGATGGGCCAGTGCGTCATCTCGCTCTCCCAAGCGTACGCGCACCACGGGTCGAGCGTTCCGTTTGGTGCGACGCTGGCGGTCGGTGGTCGGCGCACGGGTGACATTACCGGCCTCGTCACGCTCCGCATCCGCTAGCGCCGCCTCGTTGTATTCCTGTGCTGTCTCCCGCGCGACCACGGTGCTCGCGACGTCTCTTGTTATTTAAGAATCTTAGTCTTGCCACGTCGGTTTGGTCTTGGCGAGGAAGGCGCCGATGCCGTGGCGGGCGTCCTCGGCCATCATGTTGGTCCACATCACCTAGGAGCATGCGTGGAAATCGTCGATACGAAGGCGCACGGAAGCGTACCGACGACGCATACGCGTAGGCATCGCCCACTGGCATCTCGAGCTGCCGGTAGAAAGCGCGCTTTCCGAGGCGGAGTGCCGTTGGGCTCTTGGACGCGATCTGCTGTGCGAGAGCGCTCACGTGGGCGTCGAGCTCCTGCGTTCAAGGATCATGTCGGCGCGGAGGAGGTCTATCTCGCGCGTACCGCCTCGGGCACAACGTCGTTGAGGAGCCCCATGAGGACAGCGTCGTCGGCCGAGACGAGGTCGCCAGTGAGAAGCATGCGCATGGCCTGCTTCCGGCCGACGGCGCGGCCGAGCGCAACACCTGGCGTCGAGCAAAAGAGCCCAATGTTGACGCCTGCGCTGTCGCATGAAGCCGCGTGAAGAAGAGAGATCCCAATGTACCGGGCGTGCAAAACTGCGACTGGGGCGTCGCAAACGCGAGGTCACACGTCGCGACGAGCTGGCACCCCGCTGCCGTCGCGACGCCGTTGACCTTGGCGATCACGGGCTGATGCAAGGTCAGGATCGACTGCATCATGCGACTGCACGCATCGAACGTCTCCTTGAGCTCACGCGCGCCGTCGGACGATGCGAGCACTTGGTCGTTGGAGGCACAGGCCTCGCGCGCTGCGTGCATTTCCTTGAGGTTGTGCCCCGAGCAGAAGGCCGGGCCCTCCGCGCCGAGCACGACGACGCTAGACACCGACTGTCATGATGGGCTCGAGAGGTCATGGACTCTTGCGACGCACCGAACAGCGCGGTCCTCGTGGATGCTGCAGAGAGCGTCCTGGAGCTCACGGATGAGGCCAAGCCCGAGCGCATTGCGCGTCTTGGCGCTCGTGAGCGTGAGCTCGCACACACCGTCGCGCACAACCTTGGACAGCATTCCGATTCTGAGTGCTGGAAGATCGGCGTCCCATCCGGATACCATCAGCCAATCAAAAACACTTGAAGCTGGCAAGCTTCAACTACACCCGCTCACGCCCACGCCCGTCCTTCCAGTGCGACGTGCGGCCATATCGACGCACCCGCGCGCTGCCGGGTCCGAGGCCATGCAGTCGCAAGGGTCGTGGTCTGTCCCCTCCAACGCCAACTTATTTATTTTCGGCATATGCCGATTCGTACATTCTATCCGGATACCACAGCTGGGCGGAAAGTATCCAGGACACAAGAACCGACGACGACCTCATCCTCTGCACCCCACAGACGTGGCATCCTCGACGGGAAGCCGGGCTAGCGCCGTAGCAGTAAGCTATGGACTTTAACATGATACCTGCAAGGTGTATGTATTTCCTTGCTATCTGCAACGAGGACCTTTGCAAACTGTCGCTCGAATTCGAATAAAAGTGCGTCCAAGTTCGACATCCTGTGGCCGACCAATCCCGTGTCGAGCAGCCATTCACGCACGCGCCTGATTGGGCAATCTGCAGCTACAACCGCTCTCGATGGTCGACGCCTGCTGCTGCGACCGGACCGAGGCCGCGCAGAACGCGGGCCCAAGCTCGCACGACGGCGAGAGCTTGCGCCACGTCACGAGCGTCGAGTGTCTCTTCTGCCCGCGCTACAGCGTCGCCACGCTCCTGGGTGGCATCGAGCGCCTCATCTCGCTCCACTCGTCCAACCCCATCGCCGACTACTGGAAGCGCCTCATCCTCAACCCAGCCGCGATTCGCCGCGTGTTTGGTGGCATTGGCGTGCATCAAACGCTGCGGCAGGACGTCGACTATGGCATCTACCGCGACCAGTACGTCTGCTTCTTTGTCGCGACGCGGCTGTACCCGGCGTACCTGACGTGGCACACACCCGCGCCAGCAACGAAGGAAGAGTGCAGCCGGCGGCCGTCGAGCCCCGAGGCTTCAACCGAAAAGATCAATGGTCGGCTGCGCGAACGTGCAGCCTCTGCGCCCAACTGGTGGGATATCAACATCAAGCAAGGCCCGTCGCCATCGACGTTCAAGTACCCGTGGACCGAGCTCTCGATCGACGAGTGGTCCCACGCGTTTCTGGGCCTGTATCGATGCCTCTGGTGCAACGACCCACTCGACCCCATCCTTCTCGGCTTCCTCATCAAGGTATGTTGATCATCTTCCACATTGAAGAAACATCCACTCTGTGCAGATGACCAAGACGTACGTCATCTACACGCCCGTGCTCGACTTGCTCTGTCGCCTTGAAGTCGATGGCGTCGCGTGGAGCGAACGCCTCTTGTATCACTCTTACCTCGAAGACATGGCGGTCTTGGTCCACGGCCTTGTGCACCTCGGATACGCCGCCGATGCGTCCCTCCCCTTTGCCACGTCGCTCGTGCTCGGGCTCCTCAATTCGATTGGGACTGCATATGACTTCAAGGCCGCGCGGGGCGTCGCCCACGGCATGACGCAGGCGCGCATGGCCAATCACAGCAGCGTCCTCCACGGCCTCGTCACGGGCCAGTACCCGGACACGTTTACATATGTGCAGCGAGGCACGTCGCACGCCACGTCGTTCGAGGCCAACGCCGCGTACATGCAGCGCGTCATGGACGTCGAGTTGCAGGCGTGGGCGGTCGCGACGATCCTATCGCCGAATGCGCTTCCGCTGCTGAGTCCTCTCCTCGACATTAGCATCGACGAGCTCCTCTTCTGGAACGTACACGCCGACATCGCCATGAACCCGACTCCGACCGGTACGTGTGGTATTATCAATGTATCAACATCAAACGTCCTGGAGTAGTGTTTGTACTGGATGTCATCTCGGCGCTCCTCGAGCAAGTGCCGCCGACGGGTCTGGCCGAGACGGTTGTCCAACACCTCCAGCAGCTCGTGCCGATGCTCACGACCTTGATCCACATTGCCCGCTACAACCGCAAAATTACCTTTCTCGCGACCCAAGCGTCCTTCTCCGACAGCGAAGACGACGACGCCGACGACGCCGACGGATGCAGCGTCGACGGTCGGCTCGACGGTCGCTGCGCTAGCGTCACAAGTCCGCTTAAGCGCAACTGGTCGGGCGCGCTCGACTGCATTCCGCTCACGTCCAGTTATCTCCTCCTCCATGTGTTGCGCGCGATCAAAGCCATGATTGCGGCAGAGCTTTGGGACGCGACGATGGCCGACCACGACCTCGTCCCGGGGCTTCTCTCGCTCTTTGAGCTGCACCCGAACGCTAACCTGCTGCACAACGCGCTGCTCAGTATATTTCTGACGCTCCTGAACCGCCCGAACGGCAAAGCCAACAACATACTGCTGCGAAGTGCCTTCCGCCACGAGCCACTCAACCTGCTGCAGTGCATCGAGAAGGGTCTCGTCGCGCGCCACACGCCGTACCACGGCCACGTCGCTCGTCTCGGCATTCGCGTCCACCAAATCTGCAGGTACTATGCGATATGCTGACGGTGTTTGTATATGGGCGTAGTGCGCCGACGCTGCAGCAGGAGCTCGTGCGCCAGTACTGCCAGAAGAGTCCGACGTGGGCCGAGACGTCGAGCCGCCTCGTGGCCGAGCACTACAAGCAGACGGACGACGTGGCGAGTGCGTCGGGCAACCGCAAGCGCCTCGACTCGGTCGGGTCCGTCGCCAACGTCGTCGAGAAGGCAAGTGTGACGCTCCACGCAGTGACGCAGAGCCGCGAAAGCAGCAGCAGCCAAGCGTCGTGCCCGATTACCGACGCGGACCTCGACGCGTTGGACGATGCGCTCGTGAGTGAGGACGACGGCGACGTCGTCACGGGACACGTCTTTCAGCAAGTCGCTCTCGGGCAGTGGAAGAAAACGCACCTGACGCTGCACAAGAGCACGTGCTCGCTGCGCGCCGCGAGCGAGAAACCGGCGAGCAAGCTGCGGCTCTTCTCGCGCGGGAAGAAGTCGCCCGGCTTCTCGATGGTCGCCTGCCATGTGGCCGAGTGGATGGTGTACGCCAAGCAGCCCAACGCGTTTGGCCTTCAGGTCGTCGGCTTTGATACGATCAAGGAGGTCGATGTGACGCTGACGCTGGTGCTGCGGCAGCGCACGTCTCGCGACGCCTGGCTCCGTGCAATTGCGTCGGCCATTTTCATTGCAACCAAAGGCGCCGACATCAACGAGGTAGCGCTTTGTACCGCAACCCATCCACTCACGTCGAGACATGTAGGAAGCGCACTTGCGAACGGTGCGCGCCATGTACGAAGCGTCGATTAACCCGTTTCTCTTCACGCTACCACCCGGCAGCAGCACCTTTGTGCTGCAGTGCGAAGTCCCGGAAGACGTTCCGTTCTGGGGCAAGTACGCGGGGCCGGCGGGCATGGCCAAGTTCAAGGCGCTTGTCGACGCCGCGGTCACGGTGTCTGTGACGTCACTGCCCGTGCTCGAGACCATTGGACACGCCGTCTTTGCCGAGTATTCCGTCACCTTTGACACACGCACCAACGGCGTCCACTGCGTCTGCGTCTGCCGAGACATTTACACGCTCGAGCGCGGCCTCCTCGTGGGCCTCACGCGGTCGCTCGTCGACGCCGAAAAGCTCGTTGCGATTCTGTAGCCCTCGCTAACGTAAAGGAGTTCGAGTGTCATTATCGCGCAACTCGACTCAATGGGCAGCGTCGAGCCAGAGTTTGAGCTCGTCGACGCTGAGAAGCCCATCGCCCGACGTATCGAGCGTCTGCAGGACGCTCGCAATCTGTGCCGGGCCCATGGGCAACCCGAGGTCGCCGCACAGCGCTGTGAACTCGTCGGCGTCGATGTTGCCGCTGTGGTCTCTGTCGTACTCGGCAAAGAGGCGTGCGTAGCGCTCGTCGTCCGTCGACTCGAAGCCATACCGTCGTAAAAGCTCATCGCGGATCGTCGGGCGCCGCCGCGGGTCCTCCCACCGCGTCTCGTTCGTCCGAGGATTCCAAAAGTACTACGCAACGAGCTACATGTACCTCCGATGGCAGCAGCAATCGCCATCTACCTCGTGGCCGTCGTCGTCGTGCAGCGCCTGCCACTCGTCGAGCTGCGGCAAGACCGGCGGTGGCGCCTTCTTCGTTCCCGTGACTGCCTCCACGCGTCGGAGCAGCGCAGGTTTCTCCCACGTCGAGTCGCCCGTGCGCGTATCGACATAGTAGGCAGCGCCGGACGCTGCGTCCACATACACCTCGTAGATGGTCGAGAGGAAGTCGTGAAACTTGCGGCGCGCCATTTTCGCGCGGTAGTGTTGCTGCAGCTTGGTGGCGGCCGCCGTGCGCTCCGCACCCGTCGCGTTCATCGCCGAGCGCTCAATGGCGCGCGGTGGCGGCGGCTGCCTCGCCGCCTCGAGCTTGGCCGCCACCACATACATTTCCTGCTCGGAAATGTCGACCATCCATTGGCACGGCCCTGGTGTGTGGAAGCGAATCGTGGCGATCGCGTCCGACTTGTACTGGGTGACGTGGAGGTTGTGCGCCAGCGCAGGTGGTATGACGTGTCCGAGCTGCGTGCCATCGAGGTACACGAGCTGGAGGCGCTGGAGAGAATAGAGCGACGGTGGCAGTCGCCCTACGTTGTGTTAGGAGTAAGTACTAGTAGAGTGTTTGGTGGAGAACGTGAGACCGCGGAGACGCGGGTTGTCCCGCAGCTGGAGCGACCGGAGCTTCTTGAACGTGCCAAAGATATCAGGGAGCGATCCGCGGAGGTCGTTGCGACTGAGATCGAGCGCGACGAGCCGCCCTTTGTCCCACTTGGTGCCAAACCAGTCGAGCCCGACGCCTGACGACGTTTCTTGGGTCTGGTCCAGCTTGAGCCACCCGTCCTTGCGCCGCCAGCGCGAGCCTATCGCACGCTAAGCACTTCGACTCCAAGCGCAGAGCTACCATCGAGGGCGTGGAAGAGGTCGCAGAGCGCGTGAATCTCCCGCTTCTCAATGTCCAAGACGACCATGCGCTATTAATATATACACGAGTGGACGACTTCTGGCTACTTACGAAGCTCGCTATGTGCACAGAAGACAATATTTCGTTCAAACACACGTGGCAGCGACTAGAGCGTGACGTTGCTCTCCTTGTAGTGGCGCTGGAGGACGCGCGTGAGCAGCGGGGTCGCGTCGGCGGACCCGTACCACGCGATGCGAACGGCCTTGGGCTCTCTCTAGCGTCATGACGCGCATGAGCGCACGGAGATGAAGAACGCTCATGTACCTCGTAGCCGGTGGCCGTGTTGACGGCGCTCTCCTATACCAGCCAGCGTCAACCGATATATCTACGCTAAGCGCTACCTGCAGCGTCATCTCGACTAGGGACCCTTCGAGCGTCTCGGCCAGCGCTGCATCGAGCGACGGCAGCCTCTCCCGCAGCTACGACACACGAATTGAGATACGAGCTTCGGGTCGGGAGCACTCGAGGACTTTGGCGTAGCGGCTGGCCGGCGCGCCAAGAACACCTCGGCGACTACACATGCGGCGTGTGTTCCTCGACAGGTTGAGGTCATACGCGCACCTTCGTCAAAGAGGATGACGTTGAGGAGCGTCATGCCAATCGCGCAGCTGAGCTATCACGCGCATGAGCCGCAGCGACGAGCATCGAGAGGTACCACGAGCTTGTACCTCCAGATCACTTGGGTCGTCTCGTGTAGTGCCACATTGCAGAAGCGGCAATACGGTCCTAGTACGCGGCCTGTCCGAGCCTCGCGTCGGCGAGAGACGACGTACGCTGGTCGCTCTGCAGCACTCGCTGGCAGAGCCCGCAGGCGCGGTACCTAGCCCGAGGTGAGGCTCTCTGCTGCGTAGAGCTTGCACGTACAGCATCTTCTTCGTATCTGCCCGCTCGACGAGCGCGCATGGCACCAAGTTGACCTGCATGTAAGTGTTGCACGGTGCCAGCAATTATAATCGAAGACCCATGAATCGAAGTTTGAAATTCCTTGCTGGAAGTACGACGGTAGTATCTGTCGCCATGGAGCGTGTACGTGATTAAATCCCTTGACGCCGATCGCTCGTGCAATAAGACACGGCAGCAAGGCGAACGCACCTCGTCGTGGGCTAGGTTCTTGGTCCTTGTACGCAGGTTTTTGCGATTTCGCCCTAGAACTTCAACTTGGCGTTGGGCAAGCGTGGAGCTTCGGAAGGCTCAGTTGTTTCAGGCGTGCGCATGCATGGCGTCCGTTGCCTTCGCCTACAGCTAGCGACATTCGTAGCCATTGCAAGCGAAGCAGAGGCCATTTGCCCTGGCACCCGGTAGCTGCACCCAGCCGTAAAGCTGGGCTTTGAGCGATTTCGTGGGTATCAAGGTGACGCGTGAAGAATGGTTTTATTGCACTGCGCGCCTAGTACGTCTCTACAGGCAAGAGCGACGTCGCGACGCGCTTGCCTGTTTGTCGCCAGCACGTCACCTCGCTCGAGGTCAAAGTGAGGTTCCTTGCGAGAGCCGAAGTTCGAAGTTAAATAAATAAAATAGAAAGTATACTTGTTATTTGTATGGCGAGGCGCGACGTATAAAGCGTGGCCGATTGGCACTCGCAATCGGTGTTGCTCGGACGCGTTCCAAGTACGATGCTGGCCTTCCATCGCCGGGTCCTGCGACCCCAGACGCTTCGCCTCTCGGGCGCGACGGTGCTGCGGTCGCAGTCGCTCGTGCTGGCGACGTGGAAGCAGACGCACCGCGTCTCGAGCATCAAGACCATGTACCAGCAGCAGCGCTGGCTGTCGCAGTCGCGGCCTGCCTTTTCGTCGGCGGCGCCGCCGGCCACGGGCAGCTACTTTGGCTCGTACAGCGAAGAAACGGGTGAGTGGGAGCCTGAGCGTGACCACCTCGAAGGCTTCCAGAGCGACCACGTCGCGGCGAACGAGATGACCTTGCAGGCGCTCATCCGCCTCGACATCAATGGCGCCCGGCGGCTCTTCCGCAATGTGCTCCAGCACCACTACTACCACGACATGGAGATGTGGAACAAGTGGGCGACCATGGTACTGCGCCATCGCAATCCAATACGCGTCTTCCTGACAGGCGATATGACAGGAGTGGCGCGACGGCAAGGTCATGCTTGCGCGCAAGATCTTTACCAAAGCGTCCAAAATCTGCTTCAGCGCGAGTCTCTGGCAGTCGTGGGCGACGATGGAAGGCGACATTGAAAACTTCAACGAAGCACGCCGTCTCTTCAACGTCATCATTGCGGCCGACGCCGGCAAGACGACGCAGACCGCGATGGCCGGTCTCGGTGCGAACTCGATCCCTTGCTCGTGCGATGCTCAGATGGGCAGCGTAGGCTTGGCCTTGGTCGAAGATCGCAGCGGCAACACGGACAAAGCCAGGTACAGTAATCAATTGAATGGCTCTCGATCAGGTCTGAACGCCGCAAGGGGTTAGAAAGCTCTTTATCGCGTACAAGAAGAAATTTCCGGACGACATCCACTTGGCCGAGGTACAGTTGGCGGAAGGCAAACATCTCGCTTGTATCCTGATGCCTGGTATAGGCCTACGCCCTCTTCGAGGGCCGCCACGGCCACATGAAGCTCGCGCGGCAGCTCTTTACGCAAGCGACGCAAATGGCGCTCTGCACGCCCCAAGTCTTCCACGTCCGTTGGCGTGTCTGTATCAACTTGATACTGACATACACCTCGTTGTAGGCGTGGGCACAGCTCGAGTACGAACGCGGCTTTTACGGCGAGGCCGTGGTCGTCTTGGACCAAGGCCTCGAGTCGGCGCCGTACGATAAGAAGCAGTTTATGTTGCGTGCAATGAGCCTTGCAAAGCTCGGCGATGTCGATGGCGCCCGCGACGCGTTCCGCGAATGTCGGCGTTCTAATGGTATGGGCAGGCACTAAAGTGGCGTGCGTGTAGACACCAAGTTGTCGTCGATCGACGAGCGTGCGTACAATGCGTTCGCGCAGTTTGAAGACGGTCTTGGCAACCACGGCGCAGCGCTCAAGATCTACCATACCGTGCTCAAGCACAACCCGGGGAGCATCTCAAACATCACGGTAGAAGGCGTCGCGTCCATATCTCGTGAGTGCATATGGATCCTAGTCGCTGGCGTACCTTCATCTTCGCACGGACGCCCAGCATGGCCTCGACGACGCGCGCGAGACATTCTCGACCGGCGTCGCCATGGTCCCCGACAGTGCGCAGCTGTGGCACGTACGACCATCTCTTGCATTGTGCAAACCATCGACTCAACGACTATGGACTAGAACTGGGGCATTCTGGAAGAGAAGCACGGCGATGTGGATCGGGCCAAAGAGTACTACGAAAAGGTATGTTCTTCGTCTACCGTCTCCTTCATGCAGGTGGATAGGCGACGCACCTCTCGCCGTGGTCGGCGAGCTACTGGTGCTCGTTGGCCAAGATGGAGGCCAAGCGCGGCAATATCGAGTCGGCTCGCGTTGTCTTGGACCTTGGTGATGATCGTTGATGTCATGTCAAGTCGACCTCATGCGCGAGCCTTAGCGACGCAGCAGTGCAGCAACCGTGTGATGCTACTCACGACGTTGGCCAAGATCGAGCGACGCGCCAAGAACACAAAGCGAGCTCGGGACGCGTGCACGGCCGCCCTCAAGGTCGACAAGAAGCGGGCCGCGACGTGGAACCTCCGGTACAACTTCGCCTCTGAATCGTACTCGGACAATGAGTTTTGCGATGCGTAGTGCCCTGGTCGAGATGCCGCACCACCCCGAGAAGGCCAAGAACCTCATCGAGAGCGCGCTCAAGGTGCGCATGCGAGGAGACGCAGCGCTCATGGAATCTGTTCGTAGCTCATTCCGACGCACGACCACATGAGCTGGAGCATCCTTTTGTGCACGTACGGCCGCGCCCACGCCGCGCTCGGCGACTACCAGAACGCCATGATTGCGTTCAAAGAGTCCATTCGCCTCCACGAGCGCAACCCAGCCACGTACGAGTACCTCGCCGAGTTCCTCGTGCAAATCGGCCACGTGGACGAAGCCATCAAGCAGCTGCGCCTCCTCACGCTCATTTGCCCCGCCGAGCGGGTCGCGAGTGTCGAAGCGCGCTTGCGCGAGCTCGAGCCGCCGGCTGCGGCCGAGAGCGCCGAGGCATAAGCATGGATCCACATCGTGTTAAGGTCTCTGTTTCTGACTCTTGTCGCAGTCCAGTCGGACCAAGGTTAGGCGCGACTTGGTATGTCTTGCAAGAATGGTCTCGAGGTCTAGAAAGCGGCATCAGACACTGGATGCACGAGGTGCGATGCCGGTGACCGTTGAAGTGGACGTGTCGCGTCTGTTCCGCGCGAGCCACAGTCGGGCGTCCCCTAGCCGCGAGGCCCACGCAGCGCGTGGTTTGACGCCATCGGATTCCGGCCACGCGCTCAAAAAGCTCTTTAGAGAGAACCCTCATGCGCGTAAGACAGCGTAGCACCAGGACACCGCGAAAGCCGATGACGAATCGCAACAGCCGCGGCGACGCCTACCCAGTAGTCGCTCGAGTCAGCGGCTGCGAGCCACTCCTTGCACACATAGACTGGGCTGCGATAGACGTCGGTGGCCGACCCGGCGTACGTCAAGATGAGCGGGAGCAAGCTGCTAAGTTCTGCACCCCACGCGTGCGAGACTTTTGAGTGGAATGCGGAAAGTGGTGGGCAATGAATGTAGGTCTTGGATGATGCGAGAGTGATGGTAATTTAGGTCAACTTCAAACTTGGATTTCTCTCGCTGTACGCTTCTACTGACGACGACGCCGGGTGATTCTTGCTCTACAAAGTCACTTCTATCGATCTGGCAAGTTTCATCGCATTTCATTTCAGACGACTTCTTGGCCACCTTGCGTCGCCAATTCCATGATGCAGCTCGGCACCAGGTGAGTATCATTATGTATTGGCCAAAATAAATACAATGCGCCAATCATAACGCTGTATTGCTTACTTTTATAGCCAATCGGAATATCGATCGCCTAGTACATTATATGTAGATGGCCTCAAGACTAAAGGTGGCATTCGGTACAGGATACACGCGGTATTTTGCTGAGACGTTGGCGACTTTTGCGCCATAGTGTCCTCGCCAGTACCTCGTGTCGCGTCCTCGCCATTCGAGCTGGAGGTGGGTGTCATCCGTGGGCATGGCTGCAAGGCTCACGCTGCGCATGGTCTGGCGCCAGTGGATTCCCGCTGCTTGGCGAAACAGCTCTTGGAAAAGGACCTCTTCGGACGGAAGGCTCCGTAGCACGAGCGTCCAGCGCACTGCTTGGTCAAAGCGCGCGGCGGTGCAGAGCTGAAGCTGCACAAACGGGAGCGACGGCGGTGGCCGGGCAAAGGTCTGTGCGAGGCTACACCAATAGTGCGTTGACGCGTAGCAGTGCTGAATCGAAGGCGGTGCGTGTGTGCCACTGAGGTTGTGCGCGCAGGGGCCCTCGGCCCATGCGTCTTCATCGTTGACACGATGCTCTTCGAGCAGATTCGGATCGATATCCCACTGCGTCGCCTTGAGCTGCTCAAAGAGGTGGTCGATGACAAAGCGCTTGGACGGCGCAGCCGCCGCGACGAAGGGCACGATCTCATTGCACATCGCAAGCGACACGGCGGCGTTGGTCCAAAACGCACTCGACTCGGCGGCCGCGTGCCAGTCCTTGCACACATACACGGAGCTGCGATAGACGTCGGCGGCCGATCCAACGTACGCCAAGATGACTGGAAGCAAACTGCTCAACTCTGCGCTCCAAGTACGCGGCAGCGCTACGTGCGCATGGTTCGACGAGACCTCGTCCACTGCTTGCATCTCTCGATCTGGTGCAATCGATTCCCGCCGTTCCATTGGCTGAAACCGATCAATCAAAACGCAGCATGGTCCGTGGACCAATGAAACAGCAACTGGGTTGATGACGATGGGGCCCTTGACGACGGAATAACCTTTGCCGCCGGAGGCTCGAATCGTGACGTACTTTGTAGCCACAACATGGACACTCGTTTGATGCAAGAGGTACAAAGTGCAATTGGATGTTCTTTTTGTTTTTATAACATGGGACGAGTACTCTGGTACACAAGCTTACGCTTGAGGATCTGACAGCGAAGCTGAGCAGCTTAGTAGTTGAGAACGACGGTGGCGTCGGGCACGGGGTGTACGAGGTATATGGCCGAGACATTGGCGACCTTTGCACCGTAGTGGCCAGCCCACGTCGACGTGTCGCGTCCGAGCCATTCCAGAACGATTTGGGTGTCGGTGGCTCTGACGTCTTCGAGGCTCACACAGCGCGTGGTTTGACTCCACAGGACCCCCGCCGCATGATGAAATTCCTCGACAAAGAGGAGGGTGGTGGATGGATGGCTGCGTACAATCAATTGCCAGCGTACGTTTTGATCGAAGCGCGGAGCTGTGCAGAGCCGGATCTGCAGAAATGGCAGCGACGGCGGCGGTCGAGCAAACGTCTGTCCAAGGCGGCAATAAAAGTGTGTCGATGCGTAGCAGCTTTGGATGCAAGGGGGCGCGCGAGCCGACGAGGTTGTGGTAGCGTGGGTCCTCGGGGCTTGTCACGTCGTCACTCGTGTTATCGCGGTACTCGACCACCAAATTCGGGTTGACCTCCCATTGCGTCGGTTTGAGTTGCTCCAAAAAATAGTCGATTACGAAGCGCTTGGGCGACGCAGCTGTCGCGACCAGACGTGACGTGTCGTTGCCGTTGGGAAGCGACGCGGCGACGCCCAGCCAGTACTCGCTGGAGTCGGCTGCTGCGAGCCACTCCTTGCACACATAGACTGGGCTGCGGTAGATGTCGGAGGCCGACCCGGCGTACAACAAGATGAGCGGGAGCAAGGTGCTGCGTTCTGCGCTCCATGAGTGCGAGAGCTCCATGCGGACGCCGCCCAACAAGAGCGCGGTGCTGTTGGCATGTGTCATTTCGTTGTGCTGCAGGCTGAAGCACAACCAAGCGGCAATCACGAACGCAGCTCTTTTAGCACGAGAGTGAAGGTTCCTTGGAAAGCAATCTTTCAACACTATCTCGGGCTCCACGTCTCGGATGACGGAGCGCCCGAGTGCTCCATGTCCTCTAAAGAGTCTTCTAGCGATCTGCCAAGTTATAGCGTATTTCATTTCAGACATTAACAATACCGTCACGCTGCATTTGACGAGGCGCAGCGGTACTAAAGTAGCGTCCTGGCGTCGCCACATCGGCGCGTTGGTGGCATTGGTCGCCACGCATTGGCCAAAACAAATGGAATAGGACCAATGAAAACGATGTATCATGTTTTTAATAGCCAATGGATGCATCGACTGGACACCTACCCGCGATTTCCTCGATCCTCAAGGCGACTTGGTCACCCACCGGCGGATGTGGTCACGCTCCGTGTCACGGGCGCGTCGAAGCGCATGCGAGTCGAGCGGATGGCTAAACATGAGGTCGAGGTGATGCGCGCCGTTGTGGATGAGAAGCGCCACGACCGAGTCGCTCAAGGACGTTGTAAACCCCGTCGGGTACCACGGGTCCAAATCCCCGTTGCTAAAGACAATGTTGCTCGACTGCCGGAACGCGTCCGTGCCGCCAAACACGATCGACGGCCAGAACGGCCGCACGTGCACGCCCCAATTGGCGACGCACGCCGCGTCGTCGGTCGTCGCGTTGTGGATCTCGGGCCAGAACATATCGGTGACGCCATTCTGGTCGAGCGGCGTGTACATGTCGGCGCAGTTGAGGTAGTCCCAGTAGTCGAGACTGTCGTCATCATCGAATGCATAGCACGGAGCCGCGCCCGTCGTGTTGTAATAGACATCGATGCTTTGCTTCAGCGCGTGCAGAAAGTCCTCCGGTGACTCCAAGAGGCCGCTAAAGGCGACGCACGCGGCTCGCATTGGGAAGGCCGGAAGTGTGCGGTCGCCGCCCGTGATGTACGACGTCGGGTACGGGTAGTTGCCCATCGCCATGTTCTCGTACGCCTCTTTGGCCCAGTTGGCGAGGTCGTATACGTGCCCCGGGGCAGTGAGGTTCCGTCCGGGGCACACGCGGAAGATTTTTGCGAGCTTTGCACGGCCTTGGACAGTGCCACCAAGCGCAAAGAGGTGGTCCCATGCCGCGCGAATGTTGGCGGCGCACTGCGGCGCTGCGCCCGCGGCTTCACTGGCATCGTGCGTGACGATCCTCGCAAAGGATGCCAAGTCCATGGGCGGGTCCATGCCCAAGAAAGACCGCATCGGCGCCGATGCTGCGATCGCCCCCGCGACCAAGTGCGGGTACTTGAGCCGCAGCCACGCCGCGAGCATGCCGCCGTACGACCCGCCAAAGGCCACAAATGGTACGTGCGGCGCCGGTAGCGTCTCTCGGAGGTGCGCAATCAAAACGGCAAAGTCGGCGAGCGCCTGCTGCGACGAGAGGTGCACTGCGTACTGCCCGTTGGAACTGTTGGCCCGTCGGGTTGGCATCGATTGGCCAAAGTACCGGTGCTCTGCAAAGACGAGCAGCGCGCGAAACGACGGCGCCGACTCCCACATCAAGCCCGTGTGGTTCAAGTACAGCTCGACGTCGGCTTCGTTCCCCGCGTAGAAGAAGATCGGACCGGCTTCTTGGTCCCAGAACTCGCGACACACAAAGTAGCGCTGCCCAAACGTGCCGTTGGTCGATTGAAAGTGGTCAAGACGCTGAGAGAGGGTATGGACGCTGCAGCGGGCGCGGAGATCGCCGTCAAAGTCTGGTGACGCGACAAGCGTCGACAACGTCGCTTGGTACCGCACGACGGACGCCACGCAAAAGCACGCAAGGAGCACGAGGCCTTTTGTATACCGCTGGCGCACGCTGCGAGGCCTTGGCGGTAGCAGTGGTGTCGACTCGCTGTGCATCGGCTTTGACAATTGACAAGTGAAGCGAGTGGAAGCCGTTGAGGGTTACGGTGGCGTTGTTCGATGGCGTTGGACCTTTCTTGGAGACGTTGTGCAGCTTCGTCAACTGCGCCCACTGGTGCACTGCAGTGCGCGCCAGCTTTTAACGCTCCTTCAAAACTAAGCTGCCTTTCCTGACGTGGCATCGTATCGGTGTCAACGTGATGGCGCATCTTGATATCCGGAAGGATTGGACTGCCGGATAATCGACGGCAAACAGCAACCCGACGACGATGGCCGTCCTCGCGGTGGGGCTGTTATGGCTGCTGGCCGCTTGGGCTCGATGCACGGACGCCCACTCCCAGTGTACACTTGCACCATATCTCATGCAGCACTTCATGCAGCGTAGGCCATAGCGACGACGAGTGCTGCAGTCCTGTCGCTGGTGTGTACGCATTGCGGGCGACGCGAGCCTCATGCGTCGTAGAGACCACGGGCGCCACTTGCTGCGGCTCCGCATTGCATGGCCTTGGTACATTACGACCATGCCTACGATCGCTCGCCTCTAGCGCGTCTGGTAGATGCTGTGGCGTGTCTTGCGGGGCTGTGCTACCGCGGCGCGCTGGCGTGCTGGAGCTATCGGGACCAGCCGCTTTGTAATGTTTTGGACTCTGCTCTGAGTACAAATACGCCGTGGAGCGCATGCCTGGAGCGTACGCGTCAGCGCTTGTACGCGAGCGTGTACGATTCGACGTCGCCAGTGCACATAGCTGCGCTCGAGGGCCGAACGGTGCGACGACCCTTTACTGCAGCCGTGTGGCCAACGGCAAGCGTAGGAGTCGCTCGAGCTCCTCTTAGAGGAAGACGCCGACGTCAACGCACAGCTATTGGACGGTCGCGCGCTCCTTCATGTCGCCGCGCTCAGCACGGACGGCGAAGAAATCATGTCCTTTCTCATCGCCAACAACGCCGACTGGCGGCTCGTGAACGCCTCGGGTGCGACGCCACTGCACCACTTTGCCTCATTTGGCCGCCACCACGGCGCGGCGCAGCTCTTGGCCAGCGGCGCAGACCCCAACGCGCGGTCTTCACATGACGGTGTACTATGCCAGATTGGATGATCGAGAACGTCGCCACACCCTTACACTGTAGAACACGCCACTGCACAATGCGGCGCTCGGACAGCACGTGCACACGGCGCAGCTTCTTCTCGGCTTCGTACGTGCATGTCTGCAGCTGCTTTGCTACGTGCGATGCGTAGGGTGCGGACCCCGGTGTGCGCAACGCCCGAGGGCTCACCCCGTTCGACCTTGGTCTCTTTGGCTTGGCCCAGCCGCCAACCCACATGACTACGTAGCGCCGTAGTAACGAACCTCTCGTGCATCGGATCACGTTGTTGCAATGCTTGGCAAATGGGTGGCAAACGTATTTGGAGCAGAAACAGAGCTGGTGCGAACGACGGTACCTGCTACGAAACACTGCGGCCAAAAGCAAGGCAAGTGCGTACGTCTGGTCCTTTTCGTGACGTATCAAAGCAGAGCTCGTTGCAACGCCAACGCTCGAATTGAGTCCTTGCAACCCCGACAACTCGGGCGAGATAAGCCACCCTTGATCGATTCAATATGCCGTCTTCGTCGCGCCGTGCACTATCCCTTGCTCGCCTTTCATGACGACGGAGCAGGCGCTTCATCCCAGCCACAGCGACAACGGCGGCCTCGCTGGTATAGCAATAATCTTCATATTGATCCGCATACAAACTCTTGAACCCACACGTTGTTAGTGTTGAGCGGCAGCGCCACCGCTGTCCCGATGCATCATCGGTTGGGGTGAGCCATGGGAATGAAACAAATTGTTTATTTCCTTGGGGTGAACGGCCGCAACGCCGGGGTCTACCGCGCAGGAGCGTCTTCTCGTCCTTCGCTATCACTTCAAACTCGTGTCGCTGCCGCTTTGAAATCCGGTGTTTGGTGTCAAGATCTCCAAGTCCAACCCGTAGACCTCTCCGAGCTCGATCGCCGATTCAATCGCTCAGGGGTGGTGCCAACGCCGAATACCGTGCTGTGTACTACGTGTACTGTACGACTGCATTGACTGGTCCTGAACTTAGAGTCTAAGTTCAGGGCCAGGTGGTTGTTGAGTCCAAGTCTTCGACTCAACAACCGACCTGCCTTCTTTTTCTTTGCTTGCTTCAACTTGCTGCCACCTATCATCCGCCCATCGCGTTCACGTCTGCAGTGCGTTGTCGGTACCGTGAGCGAGGACATTGAGCGCTGTCTTGTGCTCTCTCGCATGCTATTTTCTTGGCGTTGCAGGCTCTTTGCATTGTAGGTCGGCTCGCAACAGGAGGAAGCGCAGGACCTTGTAAAGACTAGCCAGATGCGCGCGTTCTGATTGGCTAAAAATGGCATTAGTCGCTGGTTTCGGTCATACTACGAGCGTGGTACACTAGTCGACTAGCAGGATGGGCAGGTACATCTGCGTCGCGCCGCAGTACGTGGACAACAGCAAGAACCTCTCGAGCGCGCAGACGCTGGACCAGAGCTCGACCTTCGACGCGATCACGGCCGTGGCCGCCGGCGACGTCCCGTGCGTGCACAGCCGCGACTTCGTGGCGCAGCAGCTGCTCGCGTTCGCGATCGTCTGGGGCTCGGCCGCGCTCTTCTCGGTGCTCTGGATGATCGCGTCGCGCCGCCAGAACCTCCGCCTCCAGAACGACGAGGTTGGCTTCTCGCTCGCGCTGCGGCAGTGGGCGCGCAAGTCGCAAGTCGCCGTGCTCATCGTACGTCGCCTTTCTCCGCTCGCAATGCCTACTGACATGCGCATTAGAGCCGGCCGATCCAGCTCGTCGCGTCATTGGGCATCTACCTCGTCATGATCGTGCGCTGCCAGTCGTACACGGTCGAGACAGGCTACTACTACGTCGGCCTCGTCCTCTACCTCGTCACGTTTCTCGACACGATCGTGCGCTTCTTCGCCGCCAAGCGCAAGCTCGGGTACATGTTTGAGTTCTACACGATCCTCGACCTCCTCGGCTTCGCGTCCTACTGCTGCGTGGGCTTTGCGCCCAGCATCAACGTGGCGGGCAAGCCGACACGGACGTGGCTCGACCTCTCGGTCACGCGGTCGCTCTTCATTCTGCGGAGCTATATGGAGATGGAGCGCCATTTCGACAAGTCGGAGAAAGGGCTCATGATGCTGCGCCAAGGCATCAAATGCTTCCTCCTCCTCACGTTCGCGTCGTCCGTCGTCTTCTTCTTCGAAACCACGGGCGAAATCGGCGTCTTCCTCGAGAACGGCTTTGCGCACCTCTACGCGTGCTCGAACGGTACGAAATAGTCACGAGGAGCCTTCTCGATCCCGGATTTATTTGCAGGGACCATCAGCAACCAGCTCACGGACGACTGCTCGTCCGAGACGTGGTCCATTATGTTTGCCATCTACTACACCGTCGTCGTACGTGTCGAGTGGATGCCTTGATACATTGGCTGCAACGATATTGGTGTAGACGCTGGCGACCGTCGGGTATGGCGACAACTCGCCACACACGGTCGAGAGCCGCATGCTTGTGATCGTGTTCATCGTCGCCGGCATTGTGCTCTTCTCGATGGAAGTCGAGCACCTCGTGAACCTCTACAAGCTCCGGTCGATCGGGAACCCGCCGTATGCCCCGAAACCCCGGACGCACTCGGTCGTCATCATGGGCAACCCGACGTTTCCGCAGGTTAGCAACCATCCACCGATCTCGTGTTGAGATATGGTCGTGTAGCTCGCTGCAATGTTGCGTGAACTGTTCCATCCAGACCACTTTCAAGGCGTCTCCGTGCGCCACCTGCACGTACAACGACCAAAGCTCCGTGTCTCCGCAGTCCTCATAACTATATTTTGTCTCTAGGCGATCGTCCTTGGCGAGCGGGGCAGCTCCAAGTATGTTAAAGGTCTTATCCAAAAGATCGAGAACGATCCCAAGTTTGCTTCGCGCGTGACGTATGTGGCCGGCGACCCGTCGCGCAATGAAGACCTCGTACGTCTTGGCTCTCGTACGCTCGCCTTCACGCCTTCTTTGTAGGATCGAGCGCGGGTCAAGGAAGCCCTCGCCGCTTTCTTTCTTCCCGACAAGGTGCGCTTGCCTCGTTGTTGCTCGTCGCGTGACGCAGACCTTATTAGCTGGCCAAAGACCCGGTCAAGGAAGACGCGAAGAACATCATGCACATACTCTCGACCAAGCAATATGCAGGGTACACGCATATCGATAGGAAGTCGACATGTCTGCATGTCTCGCTAGATCACGCTTCCGGTGCCTTGCGATGGTGCTCAAGTCGGAGAACGTCCGGCACATGATGGCCGCGGGCCTCGACCGCGACGACATTGTGTGCGAAGACACGATGAAGCTCGGCGTCCTCGCGCAGAGCTGCGTGTGCCCCGGCTTCTCGACCATGATCGCCAACCTTGGGTCCTGTCTCACACTTGACAAGCGCCCGCGTACGTCCAAGACGATCCTCAACAAGCTCCAGCGCGCGCTCGCGGCCAAAGCGACGACGCGGCCTGTGCGGCAGTCGGACATTGACCTTGCCGAGACGCTGTACACGGAGCAACTGTACTACGAGGTATCGTGCACGGCAGAGTTTCAACGCGCTAAACTCGTCGGTAGGGTGCGTCGCGCGAATTTTACGTCGTCTCGCTCAGCAAGGTACGATAACGTCGATGGACACATGGATGAAAGACCTCTTGGGAGTAGAAGTACGCCGACCTCACGTTCGTCCAAGCAGCCCAAAAGATCTTTCGAGACTCGAGCGTACGAGCGCCGTATATGGCGAATCCAAGTACAATCCTGGGGCGATATATAGGGTGCTGTCGTGCTTGTGGCGGTTGAAGTGGTCGTTGACGGCGCGCCCAACGCGAGTGCAAAGGACGAGTCGCTCATCTCGGGCGTCCGCCTCGTCCTCAACCCGGGCTTCGCCATGGTGCTGCGCGAAGGCAGTCGTGTGTACGTGATCGCGGAAGACGCCGACATGGTCGCCAAGTTCCACATCTCGATGGCCGAGCACCTCGGCGACGTTCTCGTCGACGACGCCAACCAGATCCCGACTCCGACGTCCTCCAAGCGCATGCACGAACGGTAGAGTCCCGTGCAATGTGGTAGATGGTCTCCTATCGATCTAGATCGGACGCACCGTACTCGCCCGACCATGCCGAAGACACGCTGCGGACAACGTACCGTGGTCTCCGGTCGCCCGCCCATTTTGGGAAAAACAAGTCGGTGCCCGTACTCGGCGCCAACCCCCGGGTATGTGCGTGTACGTGTCGGTCCCGAGCCCTCACATCGATGCAGGTGCTTTTGAGTGGCGAGTCGATCCACGCCGTAAGAGTTGATTTTCTTTTCTGTGCAATGAGATCGTACGATAGGATTCAATGCTGTCACGTATTGTCACCCATGTCCGCATGCCCAAGTCGGACATTGACCACCGGCTCCGGCACTTGGTCGTTGACGACATTGTGTCCATGTATGGCCACCGCCCACCGCGCCTTCTGCAGCCGCCGCCGCTCGCGGTGCTGCAAGACCCCAACCATATTGTCATTTGCAGGTTCGGAGAAAGTTCCGAGGACAAGTTGTCTGATATTTTCCCTAGTTTTCTGGGCGAAGAGTCGCTCGCGTCCCTCCAGTGGTTCATCTCGCCGCTGCGCGGTGTCTTTTCGCTGCGGCACCCGCCCATCACAATCCTCGACGCATCGCCCGTCTCGGACGAATGGGCCGCCGCGATCTCCAAATTCCGAGACGTCGTACGTTGTTTCGGTCATTCTTGCTCGCACAAAACGGACACTCTGTCTAGTATTATGTCTGCGGCAGCCCGCTCGTGTACCGAGAGCTGCAGCGCGCGGGCGCTAAGTCGGCGGCGTCGGTCGTCGTCCTCGCCAAGAGCGCGAAAGAAAGCGTGTCGGGTCTCATGGAAACGAGCATGGTCGACGCGGAAGCCATCTTTACGACGATGCTCATTGAGCTCAACATGGACTTTACGCGCATGTTTACGCTCACCGAGCTCACGGACGAGTCCAACTCCAAGTTTCTCAACAAGAAATTTGTGCTCTCGGGCTTCAAGTCGAGCGAATCGACGTCGGTCACGACCCCCGATCGCTTCTGGGACTTTTGGAAGACGGCGCTGAGCACGTCGTCCCAAGTGGCCGGCGCGTCGTCCGAGGAGCAGCCGATTTACCGCATGCCCCTCTTCATGTCGGGTCGGCTTCTTCACCCGCAGTTTTGTGAGACGGTCCTTGTCCAGGTACACTTTCTCTACTAGTGCTTCATCTTGGTCTCATATGCATGGAATTGTCTGTAGTCGTACTACAGCCAAAACATCCACCGCATTATTCGCCAGCTTATTGGCGGGCCGCGGAGCACCGGCATTGTGACGAGTGTGCCATTGGCCAAGATGTACCAAGTAAGACCTTATTTTGATATGCGGTGACATAAGCATGGTGTTAGAACCAAGGCATGACGTACGGCTCGATCTTTCGGCTCTTTGCAGCGTCCAAGTACCCGGGTATTGTGCTTGGCATCTACCGCAACACGTCGCAAGAGATCAACGCTGGCACAGCCGTGAAGGAGCTTCCGATCGTCCTCACGACACCCCGCGCCGACGTCCAGGTCCATTTCCTCCGTCCTACGCCAAGGTTGATTGTCAACTAGGTGCTCGAGGGCGACACGTTCTTCGTCCTTTATGGCTGGCATGCGATGGAGAAGGCGTGCACTAAGATCCAAGTCGCTTTCCGCAAGTACCGGCGCACGCGCAAGGTCCTTAAGCCCAAGAAGGTCGCGCGTCGGCAGAGCGCGATGCACTGAGACGTCGAGTGTAATATACGCTTGTGTCTTATAGGTGGATCTAGCATTAGGGTATTCTTGTTAGGCGTGACCTAGACAGAGGCATGAGACGGACGGGTGGAGGAGGATCATGCACGTACGCTTGGCCTTCTTGTTGCGCTTGGAGGCCGGCATGGCTTTCTTGTTCTTCTCGCTCGTCTTGATCGGCGCCTTCTTCTGGTGCGGTTTCCGCTTGAGCTTCTTGGCGGCGAGAACGTCTTCGGGAAGCGAGGTCGTGAGCGCCTCGAGCTTGCGCTTCTTGCGCTCCTTCTCCTTCTCTTCGAGCTGCTTCTTGTTGACCGGGCTCAGCAAGATGCGAATGTCGCGCACGATGCCAGGCGTCATCGGGATCAGCGTCCCTTCCTTCTCCCACTGCTCGGGCGTCCACGAGACAAAGCGCTCGCAGCCTTGGTCGACGGCGGCGGATTCCGGCATGGTCGTCGGGAGCGAGAAGGTGCACGTCTTCAGGTCTGACGGGCGCACAAACACAAACGTCTCCGAGTCCCAGATCGGGAACGAGCCCTTCGAGAGCACCTTCTTGTTCGAGTAGCCCGGGTAGAGGCACCGGTCAAAGACGACCGACCCGAGGTGCGAGAGACCGCAAGCAGCCGCGATCTCGAGGATGCCCCACTGCCCGAACGGCGGCTTGGTCTTGTGCGTCACGTGCACCTCGCCGCCCGGCGCGAGCGAGCCGAGGACGACCGAGAAGAAGCCCTTGAGGAGCGCCTTGTTCTCTTCCATCTCGTTGTTTTGGCCATCGGCGCCGTTCTCCATGCGAACGCACGGGAAGTTCCACATGATGCGGTCAAAAGTACCGAGGGCCTCGAGCGCGGCGGCGTTTGTCGCGTCGACTTCGTGCAAGACGCGGGCGCCCGCTTCATCGAGCGACCGCAAGATTTCAGCACTGTCGGGGTACGTCTCGAGCACCGTGTCCTTGGATTCGTGCGACGTGGCCGTGAGCTGCGCGCCCGACGCCAAGTACTTGGTCATGGCAAGCGAGAACGAAAAGTTGCCGTCGCCGACCGTGAGCACGGTCTTGTCATCGGTGGCAATCAGTGCGTTGGTGAGCGGTGCCGGCGGCGTCGGCTCGTCGTCGCCCTCGTCGTCCGAGGCCTTCTTGGCCGCCGGGCTTTGGAAGCGCGGGCAGAGCTCTGGGCGCTGGTTGGGCACAATGTCCTTGCCGCCATGCACGATGACCTTGTAGCAGCACGGGCGGCAGAGGTCGAGCGCGCACTGGAGCGTGCTGGACTGCACGTACAGGCGGTTAAGCTCGCGCACGGAGGATGGGGCCGCCATGAGAGCTGGATAGAATTGCCGCTTCGATCCAATAATCGATGGCGTATCCGGATGCGCCCCCAGCCATTGGGTGGTCGCGCCACGTCCGGATACGCTGATAGGCTAAACGCACGCAACACGTGGACGGCGAAACGATCCGAGTCGCTGAGTCTCGATTGGACCATCTTAAACGCTGCAGTTATCGTATTATGTTAGTCCATTCTTTGGCGTATTCAACCCGTGCGTCACTAGTTTTCTCCGCTCGACAAACCTGTCGCGGCGCTCGCGCATTGTTGCAAGGCGCAACGGGCAGATAGTTGGAGCTTGGGATCGTCGTTAGTCGTTGCTCCAGCCAAGTAGATACTGGCCGACTACCGGTACGAGAGCAACCTAGCGGCGAGCTACCGCTGTCGTGTGGCAGTGAATGCCACAGCCTGGCAATCGTGCAATAGTGAACGTCCCGAAAACGGATCGCAATCCGGTTGATTCGACATCTCCGCTGCAACCGACTACCAACTGCTATATCAAATTTTGCTTGTCTATTCCACGCAAGAAGTCGCTTGAATGGACCACGCTTCCTGTGGCGTTATTTGATGGCGAACGCATTCGAGCCAGCGAGCAAGTGTCGCCTCCCGTGTGCACGCCAAGTACAACTGCAATGCACACTTCGCGTGCCGGTTGCAACCGGTATCCACGCGGCGAGTCGTTGAACGGCTATCCGTTTCACATTCGAAAATTCGTTCGGTTATCGGTACCGGTACCGGTATTGAATTTCGAAAGATTCAGGTCACTTGAAGGTGTTTTCCGCTTAGTCGACTAAAGTTAGTACATGTACCTGTGGCTTCGGATTGTTGTAGTCGCTTTCGAGTCAGGCGCAAGACGCAAGATGCTGCCACAAGTTGCGTCCCAGCGATACACGCTCTTCTAGCGTATGAGTTGACCCTAGCATGACGTCGTTTCAACAACCGAAGGCCTTCTAATGCGCCTCGCCAGCGCGCCTGCATGCCGTCTGGCTACACTCGCGACTCGAGCATTGCCCTCAAACGTTCCAGCGCAAATCACCGAAAAGCTCAGTTTTGCTACTAGTACAAGCCTTTTGAACACGCCTACCTACGCCATACTACTTTGTCGGGTGTCACTCGGCTTTAAATCGACTAACTAAGCCGCCAAACGGCAACCTCACATCCGGATACAGTCCGTTTCGAAACTTGGCCAAAATATCGAAAAACGGGCGCTTGAGATTGGAGGGAGCTGTTTGGCGGCAGCCAATAAGAAAGGAGGGCGGGTGTTTTGGCTCGCGGGGTAGGGCTGACGCATACTTTGTCCAAGAGTAATGCTGGGGAGACTAACTCGGCGTTTGTATGCAAGGTGCCTGGCGTCCCCGGTGGTCGATTCTATACAAACGTCAAGACGAAAGCCACGGAGAAACCGCTTACGTATTTAAATTTTATTCGAATAGTAGGCGAAGCTCGAAGCTCAAGCGTCGCATTCGAGAAGCGAGCCGACGACGGATTGCCGACGACCACGACGAGCCCGAGCCTTGGAGACGACGACGACGCGATGGAACCACGAGTCTTAGGCGCGCGCCCGTGCGTGAAGCTGGGCTGCCACCTCCTAGAGACGTACCGCCTCATCAACCTCGTACACCAACTGCATGGCAGACTACGATCTTATTGTGACATGCAGGCGTACTACAAGAAGCAGCGGTCGAAAGAGAAGCTGACCAAGGGCGCCAAGGACGCCAAACAGCCACCTGAGGCGCCGGTAGGCGACTACTACGTGCCGGACGAGCACGAGGTGCTCCATGCGCGCTACCGCGTCACGGGCAAGAAAATGGGCAAGGTGCACCGCCAGCTTGGCCGCCCTCGCCGCGCTCACGCACTGTCCCCTAGGGCTCGTTTGGCCAAGTCCTCGAAGCCGTCGACATGCAAACCAACAAACCTGTTGCCATCAAGATCATCAAGAACCGCAAGGCGTTCGAGCGGCAAGTGCAATCTGAGATTGATATTCTCGAGTACCTGCACCGCAGCCGGCACGGTCACGACAACCACATTGGTACTGTAGATGCCGTCACGCCACACTAATCCTTGCCTCGTCGTAGTACAAATGCTCGACAAGTTTGTCCACAAAGGCCACCACTGCCTCGTCTTTGAGCTCCTCTCGTACAATCTCTTTCAGCTGCTGCAGAGCACGAAATACGCTGGCATCGGTCTCAAGCTCCTTCGCAAGTTTATGAAACAAGTGCTCGAGGTACTGCGTTGCGCACGGTATCTCACAAATACAAAAATACATCTAGTCATCTAGTCGCTGCGGTACCTCGCCGACTCGTCCATCATCCACTGCGACCTCAAGCCCGAAAACATCGTGCTCGTCAACCAAAGCAAGAGCCAAGTGAAGCTCATTGACTTTGGCAGTTCTTGCCGCGTCGGCAAAGAGGTACGAGCATCGCACGATGCCACCACCGACGCCTCATTCTTTTGTAGATCTTTCAATACCTCCAAAGCCGCTTTTACCGCGCGCCCGAGGTCATCCTCGGTCTCAAGTACACGGCAGCGATCGACATGTGGAGCCTCGGCTGCATCCTCGTCGAGATGCACTCGGGGTCGCCGCTCTTTGACGGCGCCAACGTCATGGACCAGCTGCACAAGATCGTGCACGTGCTCGGCATGGTGCCCGCGCCCATGATTGATCAGCTCCACGTGCTCCAGCGCAACAAGTACTTTGAACGCACGTCGACCGGGTACGCGCTCAAGCCAACCTCGGAAGCCGAGCCGCCGCCGGCGGTCCAGCGAACGCTTTACGACATTGCGACGTGCAACGGCCGGCGGTTTGGCGAGAAGGGCCACAGCCTCGACGAGTACGCCGCGTTCACCGACCTTGTCGCCAAGATGCTCGAGTACGAGTACGTCCACATGCATCTTATTTGTAGCGCAACTCATCCAACGACGTGTGTAGCCCACGCAAGAGGATAACACCGTCCGAAGCGCTGCAGCACCCGTTCTTTCACGACGACGCGAGCAGCATACCGCGACCAGTACGTCTTTGCCACGCCATGCGACCTGATATGCTAATGGTGCACGCGTAGAAGGACAAGAAGCGCAGCACCAAAGGCCAGTGCAGTGCGAGCGCGTCAATACCTGGCGACGACGTCGAGTGCGCCCATCGCGCCAAGCAGCGCAAGCTGCTCGTGCCAGACGCATGACGCGTGGAAGTAGCTGTAGTATTTATCAAATCCAAGCGTTGGTCCTGTACGTGTCGTTGGCCCTTCCCGAGTAGTCGATTGAAGATGCGAGGGGTGGTGGAGAACGGAGTCTCTTCTATTAACGACGGTTGTTTGGGGTCATCAGTAGTAAAACAGCGCGTTTAGGCATCGACGCGGCTCTTGAGGTAGTTCAAGAGGACGTTGAGCGCGTGCGTCTCCTCACCGAAGTCGGTGATGACGGCGCACGACGTCGAGACGACCTTGCGGGCCTCGCCGTTGTCGTCGATCTTGCAGAGACCGCACCACTCGCCGAGCTGCTTGCCCGAGGGAACGATGATGAGGTTCACGCCGTGCTCCTCGCAGAGCGCGCGGACGAGCTTCTGGTACGAGGGCTCGTCGCAGTCCTGGGCGAGGCAGCAGAGGCGGGCACGGCGCGAGTCGAGGGCCTTGGCGGCTTCGTGGAGGCCGCGCTTGAGGCCGTCGTGGACGAGGGCCTTCTTGAGGACTTCCTGGAGGGCTTCCATCTCGCCCAACTCCACAACTTGGTTCACTTCCTCGGCCGACATTTTGTACGTTAATAAACCAGCGTCCTCAAAAGTAAATCGCTAATGCTCCATGGCCCCGAAACCACTCATCAACCCTCGCGGCCTAAACACCAACCGATTTTCATCCGCATACGCTATCCGGATACTACCGCCATGGCAGAGAGCGGATCACGGCAGGTCGCAAGCCGTGGGTCGATATGGGCAAGCAGCAGGTAGGATCGTCCAGTGTGGAGCGGTGGGAGGCAGATCGCCTTCGGCGCGATGGCCCCGGAGACGAGGAGAGAGAGAGATGCAGACGAAGGAAGACGACGGTATATTGCAATCGGCTTAGGCCTTGCCGAGCACGAGCGCGAGGATCGCCATGCGCACGTACATGCCGTACTCCATTTGGCGAAAGTAGGCGGCGCGCGGGTCGGCGTCGACTTCGACGGCGATTTCGTTGACGCGCGGCAACGGGTGCATGAGGATCATCGTCGCCTTGGCCTAGGACCGTTATGGAGCGTCACTGATAAGGAGCGCCTTTGTACCTTGGTGAGCGTCGCGGGCGTGATGATAAAGCTGTCCTTGACAGCGTCGTACTCGGCCGCCGTCTCGAAGCGCTCCTTCTGGACGCGCGTGATGTACAAGACGTCGCTGGCCGCGAGGACCGAGTCCAAGTCGGTGGTCTCGTGCTGCTTGACTCCAACGGCGTTGAGCCCGTCGACAATGTACTGCGGCATCTTGAGCGACTCTACGCCATGCTACTGTGAAGACGAGGAGATGGTGATGCATGGACGTACCCGGCGACACATAGTTGAGCGTGACGTTAAAGTGCGCGAGGAGCTTCGCGAGCGAGTGCACCGTGCGGCCGTTCTTGAGGTCGCCCACCATCGTGATGACCTTGCCCGTCAAGTTCATCTCCGAGAGCTTGGCCTCCTTGTAGATCGTGTAGAGGTCCAAGAGTGCTTGCGTCGGGTGCTCACCGACACCGTCGCCTATGGCGATGTTGGCGCACCTGGTAGAAGAGAGAAGACATACCAGCATTGAGCACGGGCTTGCGGCTCGCCGCCGCCGCAGTCGCAGCAGCACCCTTGACGGGATGGCGCAACACGGTCACATCCGCATAGCACTCGAGGCAGCGCATCGTGTCCGAGAGGGTCTCGCCCTTTTGGCTGCTCGACGAGCTCTCGTTCACGCAGACGACGGCGCCGCCCAAGCGCAGCATGGCGGCCTGGAACGAGCAGCTCGTGCGCGTCGACGGCTCAAAGAAGACATTGGCCATGACCTATACCCGACATTGCTAATCATGTTGCATGCTGGACAGCATGCGCTGACGAACCTTGCCCTTGAGCGTATCGTCGCCGCCTTGGCGGGCCACCATGTCCTTCATGTGGTCCGCAACCTGGAAGAGGTATCTGCATGTGCCATGATGAGACATCCACGAGCCGCCTCCATGATGCGTACCGAACGTTCGCCGCATAAAGCTGCTCCGTCGAGAGCACGTCCTTGCCGCTCCACGAGCCAATCGTCGTCCCAAGCTTCTCCATGATGTTGCCAGCAGCAATAATGATCCAAAATGAGCCGCTGGATCACGTATACGCTTTTAACCACGACGTCTAAACGCACGCACCCTTACTCGCATCCCACGCTCTGTCGCGGCGGCGTATGCACCAAAGCTTCTAGCGCCGACGCCGCCACCTACTCACGCTCCCTCGTCTGCGCAGAGTGCGCTCCATGCACCATTACGCGTCGATCCAACATTGCTAGCAGCCGTTCCCTCACGGCCGCACGTTCGGTCTTGTGCCCACGTCAAGTTGGGTGTTTCTACCTGCCGTCCCGGTGCGTTCTCGATTTGACCTCTATTAATACATATGCAACACATATGTATTTATACGGGTGGGTTGATGTCAAGGATTCGAGCCTACTGAATCGCAGTGTGTGCGACGGGCGCCACGCGCTCGACTGCTTTTTATCCCCGCGGTTGCAGTTGCGTTTTTTTATTCCATCGCCGCATACAGGACGCCAATCATAAAATACAATCCATACAAACAAGAGTATTAAAATACGCTGCATCTGGTTGTCTTCTTCGTCAGTATCCCAAGAGAGGCCAAGCAGCAGCAGCATGGACCAGCTCATCCCGATCATCAACAAGCTCCAGGACGTCTTCTCGGCGATCGGGCAGTCGCCCATCAACCTGCCGCAGATCGTCGTCGTCGGCAGCCAGTCGAGCGGCAAGAGCTCCGTGCTCGAGAACATCGTCGGCAAGGACTTCTTGCCCCGCGGGTCCGGCATCGTGACCCGCCGCCCGCTCGTGCTGCAGCTCTACAACATCCCGGCGGGCGACGACAAGGAGAAGGAGGAGTGGGGCGAGTTCAACCACCTCCCGAACCAGAAGATCTACGACTTTGCCAAGCTCCGCGAAGAGATCGACAAGGAGACCGACCGCATGACGGGCAAGAACAAGGGCATCTCCAACAAGCCCATTACGCTCAAGATCTACTCGCCGTATGTGCTCAACCTGACGCTGGTCGACTTGCCGGGCATCACCAAGGTATGTACATGAAGCATACAGTTCTGCGCATGACGTCGGATTGGTGTAGGTGCCTGTTGGCGACCAGCCCGCCAACATTGAAGAGCAGATCCGGGACATGTGCACCGAGTTCATCTCGAACCCCAACTCGATCATTCTGGCCGTGACGGCGGCCAACACGGACTTGGCCAACAGCGACTCGCTCAAGATGGCGCGGGCGATCGACCCCGATGGCATCCGCACGATTGGCGTCCTCACCAAGCTCGACTTGATGGACAATGGCACGGACGCCATGGAGATGCTGCAGGGCCGCGTCATTCCTCTCAAGAAGGGGTATCCCCATACTCGCTTCTAGCCCCATGGATGCTCATCATGTCGTCCTAGGTATGTGGGCGTCGTGAACCGCAGCCAGGCCGACATCAACAACAACGTGGGCATCCGCGACAGCGTTGCGAAGGAGACGATGTTCTTCAAGAACCATGCGTCGTACCGCGCGATCGCGAGCCGCATGGGCACGCAGTTCCTCTCCAAGTCGCTCAACACGATCCTCATGCACCACATCCGCGACTGCCTTCCGGAGATCAAGTCGCGCATCTCGGCGATGCTCTCGGAGCTCGACCTCGAGATGGACGGCATGGGCAACCCGACCGAGAGTATGAGCAAGACAGCGCTCGGCGCGACGCTTCTCCAGCTCATCTCTCATTTTTCATCGTCGTTCATCAACTCGCTCGACGGCCGCCATACGCAGGCGAACGACATGGCCGAGCTCTACGGCGGCGCGCGCATCTCGTACATCTTCAACGAGGTGTTTTCCAAGAGTCTCCAGGCCGTCGACCCATTTGATCAGCTCAGCGACGCTGACATTCGCACGACGATCCGCAACGCCAACGGCCCGCGCCAGTCGCTCTTTGTGCCCGAGATCTCGTTTGAGCTGCTCGCGAAGCGCCAGATTGCGCGTCTCGAAGCCCCCGGCCTCCAGTGCGTCGACCTTGTCTTTGACGAGCTCCAACGCGTCACGTCGCAGTGCGAGACGGTCGAGCTCACGCGCTTCGCAGACCTGCGCGACCGTGTCGTCGAGGTCGTGAACGGCCTCCTCCGCGGCTGCTTGAGCCCGACGCAGACGATGATCTCGAACCTCATCAAGACGGAGCTCTCGTACATCAACACGAACCATCCCGACTTTATTGGCGGGTCGCGTGCCGTCGCGCAGCTCATGGACAAGCTCCAGCAAGACGGCGCGTCGCCGCCGCCCCAAGCCGAAGGCAAGCGCCTCTCGAACGCGACGCGCCCACCGCCGGCCGCGCCGCAGGCCGAAGAGAAGGAGAACTCGGGCCTGCTCTCGTTCTTCAACGGCAAGAAGAGCCAGGACGCGCGGTCGTCGCCTGCCTCGAGCAACGGCGGCGTCGTCAAGCTGCCCCAAGTGCCCACGACGATGCGCCAGGCCGAGGTCCCGACCGACCGCGAGCGCATTGAAACCGAGATCATCAAGTCGCTCCTCGCGTCGTACTTTGACATTGTGCGCAAGAACTTTCTCGACCTCGTGCCCAAGATCATCATGTGCTTCATGGTCAACTTTGCGAAGGACCAGGTGCAGAACCAGCTCGTCTCGAGCCTCTACAAGGAAGAGCGCCTCGTCGAGCTGCTGCGCGAATCCGGCGACATTGCGTCGCGCCGCTCCAACTGCTACGAGATGCGCACGCTCCTCTCCAAGGCGCTCGAGATCGTCAATGAAGTGCGCGACTTCAACACGTTCAAGTAGACTCCGCCGTCGTTGGTGGATGATTATCGTAATACACAAGACATGGATTTCTTAGGCGGTGACGAGGAGGTCGGCGTAGCCGTGCGTGGGCGCGTGCCGACGCAAGCTCGCGAGGACCGGCGGCACGCGTGGCACAGTATGCAGTCGCAGGAGTCCCGCGACGGCGGACCGCCGCACTGGCCAGTCGTCAAGTGTCGCGAGCTTGGCGAGGCGCAAGATAACGCCCGAGCACATGGCGGCGCAGCTCGGGTCCAAGAGGACGGGCGTCGATGTGAGAAAGTGGATCGCAATACATTTGGTGTACTGCATCGCCTGCGTCGCGCGGTCTTCCTCGCCGTGGCTTTGGTGGAAATCCAGCACGGCGAGCGGGCTCTCAAAGACGCTGGGCCGAAAGCACGTGTCGCTCGAGACGTACGTTTCCCAGAGCGATTGGAAGACGTCGCCGTGCCAATGGCGGGGCGAGGTCTCGTACCAGTGCTGGAGGACGCTGGCGGCGTACCCGAGAAGCGTCGGGTCGACGTCGACGAGCGTCGCACGCGCCAAGAGTGCGCGCACGATGGCTTCGCGGTCGAGGTGCGACACAGCCGTCGGTGGCAACGCGAGAAGCTGCGGCAAGAGCTCGGGCCAGCTCGTGCTCGTCGCCGCCAGGTGGGCCTGCGACGCCGTTCGGGGCGGGGCTCGCCGCGGCAGCAGCCACACGAGCGCGACGAGGCTTTCCTTGAGCACGCACGGCGCGTAGGTCGTGATCGCATCGGCAATGGCCCAGATCGCCTCGGTGATTTTGCTGAAAAAGTCCAAGTGGTGGGCAGAGAACGAGATGAGCGCGAGGTCGAACGACGACGCGACCGCGGTCACGGCCCGGCACACGCGGTGCAGCACGAGCGGGCTCGTTCCGTGGGTCGTGAGCACGAGCTGGATGCCGCTGGCCGCAATCTCGAACGGGCTCAAGCCGCCGCGGACCTTCTCAAAGCACTTTGGCGCGACTTGGCCGCGCGTCATTTCTTCGATCGCAGTGAGAAGCACGCTGCACGGCGCCAGCGTCGGCGGGCCGGAACCGGTGGGTGCTGAAGAGAGCACGAATGTGTGCTTTTGCATGCACACGTCGAGGAGGAGGTCAGTGACGCGCGTTGAAATGTGCTGCTCAATCGCGAGGCCGCTTGCGGCCTTGGGCTCGCGCGGCGCCTAATCACCGTTGTCGTTAGGAGCGTTCCTTGTGGGAATCGAACCCACGTCAAAGTTCATGTCGAGGAGGCTGGCGGCGGCAGCGCTGGCCTCGCGGTTGCCCACGGGCAGTCGCGCGATCTTGCCGCAGAGCTTGAGGAGGTAGCAGGTCGTGATCGCGTCTGGAGTGTTGATCGAGACCGACGCCGACCCGACGTGTGCCATGAGCGCGTCGACCACCTGCAGCGGCTTGGTCTCAAAGAGCGCGAGACACGTGGCCGCGGCGTGCCGGCTCGGAAGGAACGCGCCCGCGATGAGCTGCGGAAGGAGCGGGTCGAGGATCTGCGGCGCCGTCTGACGGAGCGACCGTGCGACCTGCAAGGACGCATCGAGAAGCGCAACTTGGGTCGGGAGATCCTTGTCCGTCTTCTTCTTGGCGCTAGTGAGCTTGAGCATCGTCCAGGCGCTCGACGACGCGATGCCCGACACGAGGCTGTAGCAGCGCTCGGGCTGGTGCAGCGTCGCACAGAGGACCGTGTAGAGCTTGTACGCCGAGACCCGTCGTGGCGGAAACGGGTGGTTGATCTCATTCTTGGCGACAACGTCCAAGAGCGACGCGAGCTGCACGAGGATTGCGCCCGTGTTGTCGCCGCGGGGCGTCGACCGCGCGATGCTCGAGGCCGAGGCGTCGGTGGCGGCGAGGCCTACCGTAGACACGTCATGAGGTCGAGCGAGAATGGTCACGCGGTACGCTGCGCAAACTGGATCTGCTGCGCAATGTGCTGCAAAAGGACATGGACGATGCGCACGAGCTTCTGGTCTTCCTTCTTGTCCTTGATGTTGACAAGTAGCGTCGAGAGGTCGCGGAGCACCGAGTCGTGGACGTATGCGCTCGAGCCGTCGGCGTCAGCGACGACCGAGACGTGGAAAAAAGTGAGCTCGTGGAGGAGCGCCGCCGTGCGCTTGGACGTGTAGTCCTTGGCGGCGACGCACTTGGTCAGGTCGTTGAGCACCTGCTGCTCGGACCGGCACTTGAGCTGGAGGTAGCTGTTCATCCGTCAGATATTTCTGTGCGATCTTCTTCTTCGCACGCCCAAGCGTCGTTCGTAGAAATAGTGTGAGCGATCGCAACATGGGCTCCATGTGCATGCAAGACTCGTTCGAGTTCACGCATCGCAGCTCGCCTCCTATGCAAGGGTGCAGACAAGTGGTGGTCCATACGTGGCGCGACCAGGGCGCAGCACGCCGGGCGCTGGCTCTGAAGACAGGCGCCTTTGGGTCGCATTGCGATCCCAAAGCATAAACTACGTAGCACGCGACTGGAGCATTGATGCAACCACTAGATGCATGCCAACTACAACGAACGCTGCAGGCTCGGCCCCGGTCGCGTCTGTGGCTCGTGCTCGGCCGTCGGCTTGAGTCGCAGAGACGAGCTTGGCAGCCGCCCTATCGCCAGCGCCAGCAACCACACCCACCATGACCAGCGCTGACGGCTGGACCCGACGTCGGCCATCGACCCAACGCGACCATGCCGAAGCGGTCGCCTCCGAGTAGGGTGAGCCCATGCTCGATGCTACGACACGGAAATAGTGTGCGACCACGGGTTGTCCGGTAAAATTTCAGAGCAGCGAGAGTAATTCCGAGACGGCCAATGCAGCAAGCGCCGATGATGGACAGCTGCTTCGACGTCCTCGCCAAGGTCGGCGACGGCGCCTTCGGCGAGGTCTACAAGGGCATTGACCGCCGGACCAACGAGATCTGCGCCATCAAGATCATCGACCTCGAAGCTGCGGAAGACGAGATCGACGACATCCAGAAGGTCCGGCGCATCGCGTGGTCGCCGCTAAGCCCATGCTTGTAGGAGATTGCCGTGCTCTCGCAGTGCGCATGTCCGCAGCTGACTAAGTACAACGGCTCGTTCATCGTGGGCACGAAGCTCTGGATCATCATGGAGTACCTCGCGGGCGGCTCCGTCTTGGACCTCATGTCGCCCGGGTACGCGATGGCACGCCTGTTGGTCCATGGCTCATGCGCTGTAGGCCACTCAACGAAGTCTACATTGCCATCATTTTGCACGAGCTGCTCAAGGTACGGGCCCATTCTTCGTCTAGAAGGAGCGATCGTGTGTAGGGTCTCGTGTACTTGCATTCGGAGAAGAAGATCCATCGCGACGTCAAGGCCGCCAACATCTTGCTCGCAGGCGACGGCCGCGTCAAGCTCGCCGACTTTGGCGTCACGGGACAGCTCACCGACACGATGACGAAGCGGTACGAACCGCACGTGGTCTTGGTCCCCGATGCCATGATATTAGGAACACGGTGGTGGGCACGCCGTTCTGGATGGCGCCCGAAGTGATCCAGCAATCCAAGTCTGAGACTTATCCTGTTGCCGTCTCTCCACACGTTCTTTTGCGTAGCTACGACTCCAAGGCAGACATTTGGTCGGTCGGTATCACGGCCATCGAGATGGCCAAGGGCGAACCACCCCACTCGTCGTACGTCTTATGTCCCATACGATGGCGTCGCCTCATGCATGAGTAGGCTGCACCCGATGAAGGTGCTCTTTGTGATCCCAAAGGACCCACCGCCGACGCTGGACGGCGACTTCTCGCCCAAGTTGAAAGACTTTGTGTCAGCGTGCCTCAAGAAGGACGCCGCCGAGCGACCGACGGCGCTCGAGCTGCTCAAGCACCCGTTCCTGACCACGCGCGTGGCCAAGGACGTATCGTCCCTCACCGAGCTCATCGAAGTACGTTGGGCGACGACGAGAAGCAGCTCATGGGGTGCGACTAGCGCGCGCAAATCCAAGTCCACGCACCCATTGACGAGTCCAACCGAAGCTTCTCGAGCGTCACGAGCTCGTCGGCAAAAGAGTCGCATCTCGACTTTGACGACGGCTGGGATTTTGGCGCGACCGTGCGCCTTAACAAGGACGCGCTCTCGCCCAAGCCCCAGACGTCCGAAGCGTACGCTTCCTTGCCACGGGTGTTATAATCGAGGCTATGTTCTAGTGTCTTTCAGACGGCAGGCTTGGCGGCGTCCCTACCTACGTCCATGCTCAGCGACGACGACCTCGGCGAAGTGCTCTTTGAAGATGTGCTCAAGCCTGCCGTGTTTGAGGTACTGCATTGCTTGCAGACGACGAGCAGCCATCGTGATGCGCTGTCTGTAGACCGTCGAAGACACAGACGACGAAGAGACACAAGACTTGCTTCTGGAGCTTCTCCACTCGCTCGAGTCGCTCAGCGTCGATCAGCCGCGGCTCATGGGCAGCGTCTTGCGCAGAATATCGCGCGGCCTCCAGTCGCACACCGACCCGCGCGTCCGAGCCTTCCACGCGTAATAAATACTTCTACATCCTTGTCCGCATCCGCGTCAGTCTCCGCGAAAAGCAAAGATAAAATAGCCGTGCGTTGTTGATCGCTGTAGTTTGGTAATCTATTTCCACGTCCCCCGCTTTGGCGGCGTCGTGGCCGAGCTGCTCCGGCGGGGCAGACTCGCGGTCGAGCTCACGCTCGTGAGGCTCGTGCGGCTCACCGTCGAAGCTGAGCTCGTGCTGGATCGGCGCTGAATACCAGGCTCTTCCTTGCGCGCCACCTTGGCCGACCGACTCCTATGTAAATCGTCTAAGATATGGCAGACAACAATATACGACAAACGTACGTTGTGAGGGGCGTGCGCATGGACGAACTCGACGTCAGCGAGGTCCGCGTCGGCGTCGTGGCAAGCGACGGCACGGTCGGACGCTTGCGCTTGGCCGCTTCGTCCTGCGGCAGCGTCACGCGGCGGTTCGCAGCTGCCTTCTTGGCCGCCTGGATCGCACGCATGGCGAGGGACGCAATGCTGCCGCGGTCCGACTCGGTTTCCGTGCCTGACGAAGACGTCGTTTGACTACCGGTTCGACTCCGAAGAGTCGTACGTTTGAGTGGTTCGACGGGGCTGCTTCCCGCGCTCTTGGATTTCGGCTTGACGGGCGTCGAGTCCTTGTCCAGCGAGAGGCGCGGAATGAGCTTCATCGTGGTCCGGCGGCGGGCATCGTTGAGGTTTTGGCGGAGCTTGGCAATCTCTTGCTCGCGCGCTTGGAGCTGCTTGGCTAGCGACTCCTGGTGCGCCATCGTGACGGTCGACTTGGACTGCCACTGGCGGCGCTGGCGCTGCTCCTGGTCGGCGTGGCTGCCTTCCTGCTGCCGCGCCTCGCGCTCTTGCTTCCACTTCTCGGCCATCGCCGCGTTCGACGACTTGAGCGTCGACATGGATCCCTTGAGGTCTTCGAGCGCCTTGGTGCGCGACTCGACAAGTGTTGTGATCTTGTCGAGCTGGTGCTTGTGCTCTCGTTTCTACCCAGTTGCCTTCAGCATCCAGCAACAACCTATCAAGAATGGATCCTACCATCGTCGCGATCGACTGGTTGGCCTGCATGATCTTGGTGTTGGCCACCGAGAGCTGCTGCTTGAGGCTCTTGATTTCCGTAAAGGCCTGCTTGCCCGAGATGAGACTCTTGGAGTTCTTGGGCTTGAGGCCCTGGATGTCGACGCGGCGCACGCGCTCGGCAACTGCATCGAGCGGTACGTTTCGCTGGCCGTCGAGAAGCCCGGTGCGACGTTGAGGATCATGACCGTCTTGCTCTGGCCGCCACCGAGCACGTCTTGCAGCGCGTACGTGAGCTTCGAGTTGCGGTACGGCACGTGCGAGCTCTTGCGGTCGAGGGCTTCCATGACGTCGCCGAGGGCCGAGAGCGACTTGTTGATCGCCGCCGTCTCCTTGAGGGCGTCGCCGTCGACGCCGCTGACCTTGACGCGCTCCGAGCCCGCGAGATCGACGAGGTACAGCGTGCCGCGGAGCCCTGTCGTCGACTTGACGTTGAGGATAACGACGCAGTGCGACCGACTCGAGCGGTCGTGCACGTTGGTGCGGCTCGTCGCACGGTGCTTCTGCGCCTGCGCAAGGAGCGCGAGCGCGTGCGTCGGCGAGTACGACGTCTGCATCGTGAGCTGCGGGAGGCAGACCTCGCCCGTGTCGCCGTCCGTGTGGATCTGCAGGAGCGGGTTGTCGGGCTCGAGGAGGTCCCGGATGTTTTCGTTGTAGATCTCAAAGACGCCAAGGTTGACTTGGTACATCGTCTCGTGGTTGGACGGCGGCGAGGCAAACGTCGACTCGCCTGCGGTGTCGGCGACCACGACGCCGCGCAGCGAGAGCGCGTCGTAGAGGTGCGAGAGGAGTCGCTGGTTGAGACCCGGCTGGTCCGGCGTGCCTTCCATCGTGTACGTCTTGCCCGAGCCCGTCTACATCGCCACATGCACTTGAGGATCCGCACGAAAATAGGAGCAAAATGTACCTGGCCGTAGGCAAAGATGCAGGCCTTGAAGCCGTCGACGACCGCCTGGGCGACAGGCTCGACCTCGCGGAAGACATCCATCTGCGAGTCGTGCTGGCCGAGGACGCGGTCAAAAGTGAACATCTTCCACGGCGCTGCGTTGGTCTGCGAGTGGTCGTCAAAGACACTCTCCGTCTTGAGTTCGAGCGCGGCCACGTCCGTGATGCTGAGCACATCGACCGCGAGCGGCACCGTATGGCTCACGCGCGGGTCGCGGCTGAGCAGCGGACGCACGCGGCAAAACACTTGGATGTTGCCCGTGAGGTTCTGGAGCCGCGAGAGAAGCGCTGCGTTGCGGCGGCGCTCGAGCACATACTTCTGCGCAATTTCGCCTTCGACTAGAGCACATCCCACTCGTGAGACATGAAGATATCTATCGGGAGAAGCGTACTCTGCTGCGACGGCGACGCCATCGCGTTGGCGTGGCGCGACTTTTCGAGGTCGCGCTGCACGCCTTCGTACTTGTCCATGAGCTCGTCGAATTGCGTCTGGAGGCTCTCGAACGACGTCTTGGACGACTCGAGCTCCTGCACGAGCATGCTCTGGCGCGTGCGCTCCGTGTCGAGCTTGACCGAGAGTTGGTCGTTGAGCTCCTTGATGCGTGCGCACTCGACTTGCAGCTCGTTCATCGAGCGCTCGAGCGCCACATAGTTGGCGTGGTCGTCCTGGAATGACTGGAGCGTCTGCAACTGCGATTGTGCCAGGGCAAACTCTTCCTTGGTCGACACCAAGGTGGCTTCCATCGTCGCGAGCTCCCCTTGCAAGCGCTCAACCTACGGACGAGGTGGATGGGATAGGTATATGCAACGGAAGGGGATGGGCGTACCTCGCTTTCGGTCTGTTTGATCACGAGCGCCTTCTCGATGAGTTCGTCCGACATCTCACTGATCTCGGTCTCCATCGCCTGGATGTGCGCTTCGTTGTCGCGGAGTTCCACGAGCTCTTCTTCGAGCTCCATTCTCCGATCTTCTTCTTCTTGGAGGCGCCGTGCGAGCTCCTCCATTTCTTCTTCCAGGATGACGATCTGCCGCTCGGATTCCTCCGCGTCGCGGTCGGCCGACGAAATGTGGCGCAGCGGCGCGTCCGACTCGGGCGACAAGAGCATGTCTTCGTCGTCTTCGTCGTCCTCGTCACCGTTGCGGAGGCCCTCATGCTCTTCGAGGTCCTCGTCGTCGTCCTCGTCGTTGTTGTTGTTGTCGAAATCGGCGCGCTCGTCGAGGTCGTCGTCCATGCTGTCGTTATCAAACGACGACGACGGCGACGTCGGGAGCAGCGGCGACGATGGCATGTGCGCGCTGCTCTCGCCGGCTTTCTGGTGCAGCTGCAACGCAAAGAGCTCCGACTTGAGGTCGAGGATCTCGGTCCGGAACCGCTCGGTCGTCAGCTCGTGCTCCTTCTCGATCTCGTCATAGTCGTTCTGGAGAAAGACCTTGTCTTCGAGTGCGCGCTCAAGTTGGTGCTTGAGGTCGGACGTCGAGGCCTCGAGGATCCGGACTTGGGTCGTGAGGCGATCCATGTCGGTCTCCCATGCCATCTTCTCGGTCGCGAGCGTCGTCGCCTGCTCCTTGTACTTTTCGAGCTCGGTCTGGACGGACGCAGCGTCCTGGTAGCTTACGACGAGCTTCTCCTTCGTGTCGGCGAGCTCTTGCTCGAGGCGCTCGGCCGAGTAGCGCCACTTGTTGGCGGCCTCCTCGGCGTCGTCGAGGGCCTTCTCGAGCTCGGCCTCGATCTGCGCGCTGGCCTGGACGAGCTGGTCGTAGTCGTCCGTCTTGAGGAAGAGGTCGTCCTTGGCGCTCTCCAGCTCCCGGCGCAGGGCCGCGATGGTCTCATGGTCGTCCATCTCTGCTATGGTGTCAAGCCTCGGGCACGCTGAACACTGGCGTGTCCAGCTGCGAAGTGTGAAATTCGGTCGTAACATCCGAATTCTGCTGAAAAGTCCGAATTGGCACCCGCTTCGAGCCTAAAATTAGGGCGCAAGAACGGGCAAAGATACGTGGGGGCAGGCGCAGACATGCCTAAATTCATCCCATCAACCTTTTCCCCGTGTGTGCTCAGACGACGACTGACGCACCTTGGCGAATTGGATGGCCTCCACGCGACGCCCAAGTGCAACTTGAAGTTGGACGGAGCAGGCTCGGCAGCTACTCCTTCGCCTCGCTGGTTGACCACCGCGTGATAGCCGCTTCTGCGGGCGGGAAGCCAAGCGTACCATGTACAGCAGGATCTTGTAGCGCTGCTGCGGTCGACGGAATCTGCCGCGCCGAGGGCGCCACCCGCGCCCCTACGCGTCCATTGGTATCGCGACTCACGCTACAGGAGCACTGGATCGATCTCGCCAGCGCGAACGACTCACGCACCCCGTTGCGGTACTCACTGAGCTTATGGACCTACACTCTGCGGCCGAAGTTGACACCATAGCATAGCAGTTGGGCAGGTGGGATCTGCCACAACTGCACGGCGAGCCCACAAGGCGGACGAGCTCGAATGTGACCGTCGTAGCGACAGGGTGGGCCGCAGCCATGAGGCCAGTCTCGGCGACGCTGACGACTGTGCGAGTCGCAGCAATCAGATGTCCTGCCCTCGAACGTTCTGACTTGGCCGAGGGAAAGCTTGGCGTCGTGGTTGAAGACAGCGCCGCCCTGCTCCTGCGAAAAGATACTGGCTGATGGATTTTCATGATGATGATGATGATCGATCAAGTTCTTCCGGCACCGAGGACAAGCTTCGCCAGCAGCTTGTCGACGCATCGACACTGGCTTCGTGACGTCGATCGGCAAGCTACTCGACGGATTCTAGAAATCCACGAGTAAAAACAGCGTCTGCGTTCTGGCGTTGAGCTACGTACTGGCTGCAACCAACCCCTGCGAGGAGTTGAAGAACTTGCGCGCACGTGCTTGGGCAAACGGTGCACTCGACCAGCGACATTCGACTTGGGTGCGAGAAAAATACTCTAGCTACTCGGCCCGCTACACACAGTAGCCTCCCGCAGGAATGGGGCGCGGCTGCGGTGGCATCGGTCCAGCCAGCGTGGCACCATCCCTGTTTGCTTTCGGTCTCAGAGGCGCATTTGCCACGCAGTGCGCAAGTTGGGTCGAGTCGGCCACGTGGCCGCTAGCCCGCACGCCATACCAAGGGTATGTCCAGACGTGTAGCTATGGCGATGTGGGCGTGCAGGACGGCGAGGAACTAGGAACTCAGTTCAACGACGCCGTTTTGTACTGGTGCACCAGAGTGGCCACAGTGCCTGGATAGCCTTGGTCATGTGTTTACCCTGGCCTCGGTCGTCCGACGTGGGCAAGTGCAGTGCGATCCGTGGCTTCGTGCTGCCGTGGTCGTAGCATGACGTAGTAGATCTGACGCTGTCATTCTCGCCCGTCGCGGCTGTCGTTGGCGCCGCTGCGTCGACCATGCAGGTGCTTTCAACAACGGTCCACACCATGGTCTGTGGTCCATCTCGCTGCTTCAGCTTTTGCTAATGGCGTTGCGATCCTCGATGGCCCGTCGCCTCATCCATCTGGCGTCAAGTAATAAGGCGTAACATTGTATCAATGAATCTTCAGATCCATCGCTCACTCCTTTGAAGCCTGTGCACCCAGAGCCCATGAGTGATAAGAGCTCTTCGAATCGTACGGCGGTCGATTCCTTACAGGCGCTTGCGTCGTCTCCCAAGCTACCCGACGACGTTGCCGCTTCAACAGACCTTGCCCGACTTGCCCGTTGCCAGCATTTGGCTTCGAACTTCGAATACGACACTTGCTGTTTGTATGGAGAGGTGGCAATCGAAGTTGGAAGAAATGGGCCAACTTCAAGGTTTAGACTTTTTCTTCGGTGGCGGCTTCATGGGCGAGACCGAGACCGGCGTTGTCTGGAGTCGACCGCGGACCGCGACCGAGGCGAACGCGTATGCATGGACCCGCGGAGTGACGTCCGGGGACATGGTGCGCATGGACGACGGAAGCGTGCTTCCACTGCTGCAGCTGGAGCGGGACATGGACGTTTGCCGCGGGAACGCCACGTCGAGCGTCGACCTCGAGGACCTGGGCATGCTCACGCACTTGAACGAGCCGTCGATGGTACACTGCCTCGAGGAGCGCTTCATGGTCGACAAGGTCTATTGCCACACGGGCGAGATGCTGCTGGCGGTGAACCCGTTCAAGACGATTCCGCGGCTCTACGATGTGGACGCGTACCACGCGACGCTCCACGCTAGCATGCACAAGGTGCCGCATGTGTTCACGACCGCCCACGACACGTACCAAGCTCTGCACACGACGAACCCGGCGACGAACACGCACATGAACCAGACCGTCTTGGTGAGCGGCGAGAGCGGGTCGGGGAAGACCGAGTCGACCAAGTTCATCATGCAGTACCTCGCGGTCGTGAGCAAGGTCGACGCGACCAGCCATAGCAACAGCATTGCGGACCAAGTCTTGCAGTCCAACCCGATCTTGGAGTCGTTTGGGAACGCACGGACGCTGCGCAACGACAACTCGAGCCGGTTTGGCAAGTTTGTCAAGATCTGGTTTGCGCCCCAGAAGCACGACACGCTGCGCCTCATTGGCACCACGATCGAGACGTACTTGCTCGAGAAGGTTCGCTTGGTGCACCAGGCTAACGGCGAGCGCAACTTTCACATCTTCTACGAGCTCCTCGCCGCCGCTGCGGCCAATCCGTGCGTTGCACTTCTTCTTCTTTGATGTCAAGCTCTTTGTGTAGGCTGCTCCGCGCGAGCTTGCACTTGGAGGCGCCGGTCACGGCCTATGCATACCTCGGTGGCAGCGGCTGCTTCGTGCGCCAAGACAAGGTGCGCGACGTGGACGAGTTTCAAAAGACAATGCGCGCGATGGCGATCGTGGGCTTTGAAGAGCACGAAAAGGTCGTAGCTTGTCTCGACTTGGACCACCGCTGACGACGGTGTAGGCGTCCATTTTGGAGATCGTCGCGAGTCTCCTGCATCTCGGCAACATGGTGTTTGGGCTCCAGCCGGGCGGCGGCAGCGGCGGGTCGGACGCGACCATGTCGGACGTCGCGTCGTTCCAGGAGCTCAATTGGGTCGCGTCGCTGCTCGCGGTGGAGCCGGACCGGCTTCGGAGTGCGCTCACGAAGCGGCAAATCAAGGCCAAGGACGAGTGGTACGTGGTGCAGTTGACGGTGGCGCAAGCCGAAGAGGCGCGCGACGCGATGGCGCGCTCGATCTACGGGTACCTCTTTGAGTGGATCGTCGCGAAAGTAAACACGTGCATTGGCGGGCGCGAGTGCGACGCGACCGACCGCTTCATTGGCGTTCTCGATATCTTTGGCTTCGAGTCGTTTGACGTCAACAGCTTTGAGCAGCTCTGCATCAACTACGCCAACGAGCGCCTCCAGCACCACTTTATCGACTTCGTCCTGACGCAGGAGCAGAAGCGGTACATGGCCGAGGGCATTCCGTGGGTGACCTTGTCCGTGCCGCTCAACGACGGCTGCCTTGATATTCTGGAAGCCCGACCCACGGGGGTCCTTGCCCTCCTCGACGAAGAGTGCAACATTCCAAAAGGCTCGGACGCAGGCCTCACGCGCAAGCTCTACCAGATCTACAGCAACCACAAGCACTTTAGCGCATCCCGGCGTGACCAAGTCGAGCTCGCTTTCGTCATCAAGCACTACGCCGGCGCCGTGCGCTACGACGCGCGCGGCTTTTGCGAGAAGAACCGCGACAAGCCGCACCAAGAAATCTTCGACCTGCTCTCCTCGTCCTCGAACGCGTTCATTGCGCTCCTCTGCCGGCCCGTCGACGTACTCGTCGAGAACGCGGCGAGTTTGCCGACGCTCCGGCGCAAGTCGTCGATCGTCTCGATGGGGCTTGGCTCCCAGTTTCGCCGGCAGCTGCACCAGCTTCTCGAAATGATCGCGCTCACACAACCCACTACATTCGGTGTCTCAAGCCCAACGACGCCAACAAGAAAGAGCTCTTCCAGCGCCAGCGCATGGCCGATCAGCTGCGCTACGGCGGCGTCCTCGAAGCCGTGCGCATCGCCCGCCTCGGCTACTCGGTGCACATGAAACACGCGCAATTTGTCGACCGGTACCGGCTCTTGAGCTCTATCCAGCGATCGGTGTCACTCGATACACTGATACAAACGCTCACGACGACGATGGCAACGACGTGGCCGCATCGAGGCGACGCAGAAGAAGCCGCCTCCGTGTCGGCATTGTACCGCTTTGGCCTTGAGAAGGGCACGACGCTCGTGTTTCTGCGGCAGTCGACGTTCGACTTTTTAGAGCTCGCGGTGGGCAGCCGCTTGAAAGTAAGCGCAATTCGAGTGCAAGCGTTTGCACGCATGGCGCTCCAGCGCAGTCGCTTCTGGACAGCGCAGCGCTCCGTTCAAACCCTGCAGCGCGTCGCGCGTGGCTTCTTGGCCCGCTGCATTTCTCGCCGCATGCGCTCTCGACGGTACGATGTGCGGAACAAGGACGTGGGCTTATCGCTACGCGGTAGGCGCCTCGCTCTATACCTTCAAGCGTGGTACCGCGGCCGTCGGCAGCGAATCGCGTGGCAATGTTTCAAGGAGCTGCGCGCGAGTCTTCGTATTCAGCGCCAGTGGCGCCGATATGCTGCGCAGCAGACGTACTACCGTACGCGCCGCAACGTGGTGCGTTTGCAGTGCCGGTGGCGCGTCCGAATGGCGTGTCGAGCGCTGCAGGGGCGCAAGACTGACGCCATGTCGCTCCAGCGCACGATTCTGGAGCGCAACGAGCTGCGTCAGCGACTTTTGGTGACGCAGAACGAGGCCGAGAACGCCAAGCGGCGCGCGGCCGAGGCGGAGCGCCAGCTGCAAGAGATGAAGGCGCTCGTCCATGCGATGCAACATGACGGGCATCGATCCGAGCCAGTGGTGACGAGTACCCCGCCGTCTGTAAAGGAACCAGCCGTCCTGGCGGCGCTACAGACGACCGTCGACGCGCCCCGCACGCTCACGCAGCCGCAACGCAAGGTGTCGACTGACCGTGTCTTGCTCCCAACTGCCCCGACGCCGCCGCCGCCGGCGATCCATGTGTCGCCTACCGCGCTCCCAGCCACCGATGTTGTAGCACGAACGGTCGCTGTCTGTACGGAACAACGCGCGACTCGAGATCGCGACCACCCCGAGGGCCCAAGCGACCTTGCAGTCGCTTCGACGCCCCGTGACTTAGCGCCGATAGAGACGCAGGTTTTTGTACCTCGGCGCCCGTTGAGTGCCGTGGTCAAGGAAGTAAACGACCAGCATCGGGCGATGACGACCGTGGCAGCCGACTTTGTCGCTGCTTGCATCGGCCACGCCTCGGATGCTACGCTCGTGCGACCGCGTCCGACGCTGCCCCCGCGTGAATTGCGCGAGATCACTTATCCCTTCTCCGGCGACGTCGCGACGGATGTGTCTTTGGTGGTGCGATAAAACCTGCGTCGAAATGGATGTACAAGGCGCTCATGACAACCCTAGACGCCATCGCCCGTCCAGCATGCTGTCCCGGTGCCGACAGAGATGCCACGACCGCCGTCGAGCGAAAGACCGCCTTCTCCCTTGCTCGAGCACCACACGCCGTACCAGACGTGGACCACCACGTCGTTGGTGACGCTAAGCGAGGCGCTTGACCGAGGGCAAGATCCCGACGAGCAAGACGCATCGGGCCGCACGCTGCTGCACGTGGCCGTTGAGACGGTAGACCTGTCTGTGCCAGGCGCAGCTGCTATATTCCGTGTGTAGGGCAATGCAGAGATGGTCGATCTGCTTTTGCAGCACAAGGCGAGCGTCGTGCTCGCCGACTTTGCCGCGCAGGAGACACCGTACCACGTGGCGGCCAAGCTCGCCAACATGGAAATCTCGGGGTACGCTTGATACTTTGATACAGATGACGGAGGTGATCACCACATGTAGCATCTTTTGTCGCCCCGACATTTACCCGCAGCTCGATGTCAACCTGCCGGACAAGGAAGGCAACACGGTGCTGCACTTGGTGGCCATGTCGCCCCGCCCGACGGCCGCCTATGTGCTGGAACTCTACCTCTGCATGGGCGCCGATCCGAATGCGCAAAACGTCCTCGGACGCACGCCGCTGCATGTCTGCACACTGCACCGGCGCGACGCCACGCTCATCGAGCGCCTGATGTCGTTTGGCGCCGACCCCAACGTCTACGCGATCGACCGCAAGATGCCTCTGCACATTGCTGCCAAGCGAGGTGCGCTCCATTTCTCGACCAAACAAAAACCACCTTCTCCGTAGGTCTGGTCGACGCCTGCATCCAGCTCGTCAAGGGCGGTGCGAGCATGACGCTGCGTGACGGCAACTACGAGTGCGTCGTCAACTCGGAGCTCGCGAACCAGGTACACGCGTCGTCTTGCCGCTCACATGAGAGTTGAGAACAAATGTAGTTGCGACCACATCTGCGTCACCCGCCACATCTGGTGCCCGATGCAGACGCGGATGCGTGCATGCTCTGCGCGTACCCGTTTAATTTTCTCGTCCGGCGCCACCACTGCCGCGTCTGCGGCATCGTCGGCTGCTCGGATTGCGTCAGCAACAAGCGCTGCGTCGCTTGTGTCGCCGCCTTTCCCGACACCTGATAGATGTATATATATATATATAATCGCCCTTCTGATTTACGAGTCTATTTCTTGCCGGCGCGTTGTTGCTTGATGCCAGTGACGCTGCCAGGACTCAGGTCGAAGCGGTCGACGAAGCGCCGGGACGACGCGCCGACGCATGTCCTCAAGCGCGAGACAATCATGAGCATGCTCCACGACCTCCAGGAGCGTGCCACGTCACGAGGGTACCAGTCGTTTGGCAACCTCCAGTACGTCGCCTGTCTACCTCGTGCGTCGTCGTTTCATGCGCGGTGTAGGCACCTCGAAGAGCAGGCCAAGGCGCAGGTGCGACGTCTCGACCGACTCGGCGTCGCGCAATCTTGGCTGTGTAGACGATCTCCAACTTTCTCTCGGTGCGGTACCACGAGATCTACGGCGTCCGAGGGGACACCGCGCCCGAAGTCGACCACGACGCGAAGCTGCAGAGCTTGGAGACAAAGCCGCCCCTCCGCCGGTCGCAGTCGACGCTCGACGTGGTGCCTGCAAGGTTAACGCGCCGGCCGTCGCTCGCGGGTCGGCTGCCCGAGGTAGCCAAGCCGGTCGAGCCGGTCGCGCGTATCGAGGTGCCAAAAGAGGCACCACCCGCGGCCATCGACCGCCAACTTCCACCGCTCTACTACAAGATGAAGGCGATTTGGACGACGCCGCTGACGAGCAAACCGTCCGAGGAGGAGTGGGTTGGCCTCCCTGTGGCCGCGCACACGGTGCGCAGTGTCTTTGGCCTCGACGTCTACGAAGCCCGTGTACGAACACGGAGATTGCACGCATGTAGAAAGGCTGACCATGGGGCAGGGCATTGCCAAGACCTTTCTCGTCGAGACGGTCGAGTCGCTGTACCAGCTCTACACCAAAGAGCGGTAAACGATCCATGGTAGGTGACGCTCATGCGACGGTAGAATCCACGGGCGCGAAGGCCACATGCGCGAGCTCATGCAGAAAGCCGTCTTCTCGTCGACGACAAGCAACCGCGTCATGGCGCTCCTCAAGCAAATCGACAGCTTTAGCATCTTCCTCACCAACGAGGACCGCGAGTTGGCGACGACGACCATGGACAGGACCACGACGCCCGTCACCCCCAGTACCGCAGCCTCGCCCAAACTGCAAAAGAAGACGACAGCCATCCACGCGGCGCCGATCCCAGAGCACACAGCGGCCGCCGAGGCAGCGTCGCGCAACCCTAGTAGCCCGACCAAGCGCCAAACGAGCCTCGCAACTTCCGCCCTTTTGCTTCGCCCGGAAATGACGCCGTCGGCGCAGAACCGCAGCGACATGATCGACGTCTACCTCCGCGAGTGCGCGCATCTGCACGTGTTCCCGTCCAAGAAGGTGCTCGCGCTTGTCGACACGCCGGTCGTCGACTTGAGCAAGTTTCACATCGGCAAGCTCGGTGCGATCGCGCTCCTTTCGGCGCTGCATTTGAACGCAGGGTTGCAAGTGCTCGACGTCTCGTACAACTTTGTCTTGGCCGCTGGCGGCAACCACGTGTGCGCCCTCCTCGAGCTTCGCAGCTGCCCGCGCCTCTCGCGCCTCGCACTCGCCAAGAACCGAATTGGATCGCCCATGGCCAGTCGCCTCCTCCACGCGCTGACAACGAGCCAAGTGCCGCTGACGGACCTCGACCTCAGCGGCAACGAAATCCACGATCGGCACATTGACGAGCCGCTCGGCGTCTTCTTGTCCATGACACCGACGCTCACGTCGCTCAACATGAGCGAGAACCAGCTGCGCGATCCGAGTGCCAAGGCCATTGCGCGCGCGCTCGGCACCGACGGCAAGCTCAAGGTACCCCTTGGTGTGTCGTACTAGCCTTCGATTGAGTGAGTTTGAACTGTAGATTCTCAACGTGGCGTGGAACGCCATGACGCCCAAAGGCGCCGGTAGCCTCGTGCAGGCGCTGAGCGGCAACCGGTGCCTCGAGACAATCAACTTGAGCTGGAACCGACTCGGGCACAGCACGGGCTGCATCATGGCCACCATTCTCTTGAGCAACCAGACGCTTCAGGTCGTCGACCTTGCGAGCGGCCAGCTCTCGGCCGTGTCCATCTACCTCATGGCCGATGCGCTTCAGTACAACCGCGGGCTCGCGCACTTGACGCTCGACCAGAACGCGATTGATGATGACGGCATGCGCGTGCTCCTCCGCACGACGCGACACCGCGCTAAGCCCCACCCGCTCACACTGCGTCTCAACAACATGGTCTTTGAAGCCACCAACGGGCCGCCCATTTTCAACGTCGTCAACCCCGCAGGGTTATTATCTCGAGCGATTGATCGGTTGATAGGTTGATAAATCGCTAGGTGCTACCACTTGAATCTCCCAGCGCCCGCGGACCGCGCCGTTTTCGAGCTCTTGCGCGTGCGTGCGGCGAACGGCGTTGGCAGCTTTCACAACATGTCGATCAACGGCGCGCCGACGGAGAACCTTCGGCGCCTCGAGCGCATCGCCGCGACGACGACGACGACGGCGGTCGCCTTCCAACTGGACTTTGTCCTCAACCCCGAGCCGCCTCGGTCCGAGACGGTGCATTTCCGCCTCGACCTTGCGTCGCCGCACGACCGGGCCATGGTGCTCATCCTCATGCAGCGCGCGAACGCCGAGCGAGGTCGACACTATTGCGCCCTTTTCGGGTGTAGAACGATGGGTTGTTGTAGGGGAGAACTGGCGCAACGAGACGCTCGATGGCGTCCCGTTCGAGTTTCAAGAAGACACGATGGGGCCGCCATGGCTCGAGGCGCACGAGAAAGGCATCCTCGAGCTCGACTATGTGAGCACGCGGCTCTTTTGCGAAAAGCACTATGCGTAGAGGATTCCTTGGTTTGCATAGCGTCTTTGATATGACCCTGTAGCCTCGACTTGGGCAAGCCCACAGACCGCGCCATCGCGTGGAAGCTGCTCGAGCGCGTCGAGCGCAGCCACCAAGTGCTGCCGGACCGCAGCGACGCGTGGCACAACATGACGCTGGACGGCGAGCCGATCGCGCTGCGGGAGTGGGAGAAGCCGTCGTTTGCCCTCCGAGGCAAGTGGAAATGGCGCGTTCCGACCATGGGGCTGCTCGAATTTGACTTTTACACGCCCGAGCCGCACCAAGTGCACGCCAAGCACTACCATCTCGACCTCGCGAACGCCCACGACCGGCACATTGTACCGCCTTGACTTGTGTGCGACGTCCACAACGCTGTGTAGGCCCAAGAGCTCCGCGTGCGGAGCTTCGAGTCGGTCGGCGAGTGCTGGTGGAACGAAGAGATTGACGGGTACCCGTTCCGCATGGCCGAGTCCGCCACGACCGACTACGAGTTCCCGCGCAAAGGCATTCTGAGCTTTGATTTCCTTGTGCTCCGGCCCGCGCACTATGTGCAGAGCATGTCGCTCGAGCTCTGCTCGTGGGATCTGTCGCAATTCGACGACTTTTTCTGCGCCGAGCTCCTCCGCCGCCTCTCGATCGCCGAGCCCCACGACTATGTGTGGACCAACACGACCCTCAATGACAAGACGTATGTCCTGCGACCCCACGTGATGCTGCCGGCGCAGGTATTACATACAACCTTCCAGTACATACGTGGCACGCGCGTAGGGCAAACTGGTCTTCTCGGCCATGATGTTCCACGGTCTGGCCGCGCCAGCATCCGACGACGCCTTTCAGCTCTTGTGCGAGGTTCGTGCCTTCGATCTCTTCTGGCATCTATGCCAATGACTCGCGTAGCAATTGCACCTCGCGCCCGGACCACCAGAAACGCGTCCTCTCGGTCGCGTGCGGGTACTACCGATACCGATGGCGGCGCGACGCAGTCTCGTAGTACGTGTGAGTAGCCCACGCACCGACGACGACCTGGCCACGAAGACGAGACGAACGACCAGCAGCGACTCTACTTTACTCGGTAACAGCGCAAACTTTGAGAATTGGGCGCGACGGCAGTGGACTAGCGCCCATCTGGCCACGCTTCTGGCCACGTTTGAAGCCGAGCAGCACCGGCAGCAGGCGTTCGACGTACTATAGGATCTCTGCACTGGATACCTAACTATGGTGCTAGCTTGTGTACGGCAACGTACTGGAGAAGCCGGCGGCGATGGCGTTGGCGATTCAGCTGCACAGCCAAGCCATGGCGCGCTTCGTCGGCATTGGCGACTTTACCGAGTTTCAAAATGCGTGCGTCAAGGTCTTTCTGCAAGCCCGTTTCAACCCGAGCAGCGCTGTGTAGCCGTCGCTGTCCCATTAACATTGTCCGTCTAGAATTACTACTATTATGTACCTATGACTACTCGCGCAGACGCTGCAAGAGGTGCAGTTTGATCTCTTCGTGGCCGGCGACCTTGGCCGCGTCCGACGGTAGCCGACCGTCGCGGTCCACGACCGTCTGCGACGCGCCGTTCTGCAAGAGGTACTCGCAGCAGAGCACGTGCCCGGCCTTGGCGCTGAGATGCAGCGCTGTTTCGTTCGAGCCGGAGGTTGTCCCGTTGATGTCGACGCCGTGCGCGAGGCAGCGCATGAGTCGGCGCACGTCGCCCGCGGCCGCCGCCGAAAGCAAGTCCGACGGCGTCACGCTGACGTGGTCGCGGAACCCGCAAAATTCGTACTTGGCTTTGATCCACTTTTCCTTTTCGTTGCGCGGCGCTTGGGGCGTTGGCTTGACCCACCCCGGCGCGATCGATGCCTCCCTAAGATCGTAGATCATAAGCAGTCGAGAAGAATCGAGCCATGTCCGACCAGACGCGATTGACCGCCGCGTTGCCGAGGTGCGTCCGGAGTAATTCGAGTACGGTCACGTCCCAAGAGTCGAGGATAAGGGACCGCACTTTGGAGACGTGCACGCCGAGGCTGCGGTGGATACCGGAGCATTCGATGCAGAGGAAGGCGCCAATGTTGATGGACACCCACTCGCTCGGGCTCGTGCCGCAGTCGGCGCACTGACCGTTGGCGTCCATGAGCTCGCGTACGAGGCGCGGCTGGGCAGGATCGACCTCGCTTCGGTGGGCTTGCAACCCGAGCATGCTCTCGGTGCTTTCTTGGGCAGCGTCGATCCACGACTGCATATCGGCTTCGCTTGTCGCTTGCAGAATCGTCTTGGTCTGGTTGTTGTCGAGCACTTCAAAGCTAAAGGGGAGGCCCTTCGCGCACGGCCGGACCTTGGACACCATGAGGTCCGAGACGAGGCTGAGCTCCATTTCCTTTTGGTTCTTGATCGAGTAGAGCTTGCCTTGGTGGATCTGAAACCACACGCGCTTCCAGCTCTTCGATGGAAACATGCCGCTGCGCACGATGAGGAAGCCTTGCTTCTCCGTCTTGTTGAGGCGCCGGCCCGCCGCGGTCTCGACCGACAAAATCTCGACGGGCAGCGACGCCGGGTACGCCGACGAGAGCCGGTCCGAAAGCAGCGCGCGCTGGCTGGTCCACATCAGGTCGTCCTTCTCAAACTGGTCGCGGGCAAACTGCAGCGAGGCCTGGCGCGCGCGAAGGGCCGGCTCGATGCTCTTGACGAGCTCGTGGCACGCGTGAAAGTGCCCGAGGTACGAGTACAAGGTCGAGTTGAAGGCTTCGACGAGCACAAACTTCTTCTTGGCGTCCAAAAGGTTAAAGTACCGGACGCAGTCGAAGCGCGCGAGCTCAAACTTGCAGCGCGCTTGCATGAGCTCCTTGGCCTTCTCCGAGTCGCCGGTCTCATTGCTATTGCTGTCGTCCGTTAAGTCGGGCGCCGACGTGAGCGAGAAGGACGCGCTGCGCGTCGAGAAGGACGGCGCCTGCTTCGTCGAACTCAGCGACTTGCCGAGGAGCGCTTCGTACTCTTCGCCCGCCTTGGCGACGTCGCGCCGGAGGTCGGCCGCCTGCTTGAGCTCGGCGTCGCAGAATTGCTCGACGGGGCCATAGAGAAGGGCGTCGACGCTGAGGAGGAAGCTGTGGCGAGAGCTCTGGATTTGAGCCAGCGCGTCGTGAAAGTCGTTGAGGATCGTCGAGAGGTCGCCAAGCTCGGCGTAGCAGGACGTGAAGAGCGTCCGCGAGTACTTGGCCGAGTAGATGCCCGCCAAGGTCGTCTCTGCTTCGCCCCACTGGGTTCCAGACGTGACAAAGTCCTTGGCCCGACCGAGGAGTTCCTTCATGAAGCTACGGAGACCGCTCATGCTCTCGTCGAGGCCTTCGAGATTCTTCCGGAACATGGGCGAGTCAGCGACGTAGTCGAGCACGACATGCTTGCCAACCGAGGACGAGACGAGGGTCGCGCCGCTGCCAGCGTCAAAGGCCAGTGTCGGCGTCGGTGACGTCTGCGTCTCGCGCACGGACCGGCGCGTCTCGAGCACGTCGAGGTTGCCGTATTTGCGCCGGTAGCGCAGCAGCTGGCTTTGCAACGAAGCGACCTCCTCCTCCAGCTGCGCCACGCGGGGACAGGCGCATGCTGCTGCCATCGTCCGCGCTGATGCTGCTTTTGCCAACCTTGTAAAAATACCAGGATCCTACGTTCTGATTGGCTAAAAAGACGACCATCGACGACCCCGCGGCCACGCCACGATCGCCGCTCGTACACGCTGTGGCCGTGCTGCCATGCAGCATGCAGGCTCGGATCGGTCTCGGCGGAAGCAGCAGCTGAAGACAGGTACCAGAACCTGCACAGCAACGATGGGCTGGCTGGCGGCCACTGCAACTCGGACGAAAGCTCGCCGGTGTCCAGCGGGCACGCATCGCGCCGTCGGCGTAGCAAGCTGGTAAAGCAGGGGCATCGCATACGACGCTGGATGGTTCCGGCGACAAGACCAGCCAGCGCAACGCGGTGCTTGAGCTGGCACATTGACCACTGACCACCGCCTCGGCAGCAGCTCGCTCCGCATGTCATTCCGGCAACTCCATGCGCCCTGCCATTCTGCAATGCTATTGACGCACGCCACTACGTCGCGAGTACGATTTGCGGATCATGGCCGCAGTAGGCTAAGAGAATGCTTGCAGCTAGTTGATACAGAGTCTTATTGGCGAGCTTATAGCAGCGAGCCCTTGCGCGCATACGTGTACGTGCCGCTGTGGTACTCAAAGCCGACCTTCTTGACGAGCTCGTCCGACTCTTTCGGGCCGCGCGAGCCAAACGCGTACGGGATCGGCTGGACGCGGTTCGACTCGATCTCGTCGAGCAGCGGCGTAAAGATCTTCCACGCCGCCTTGAGCTCATCGTCGCGGACAAACGTCGCCTGCTTCCCGCGGAGTACGTCGAGCACGAGGCGCGTGTACGCGTCTGGAAGGTACGTGTCGGCGTAGCGCTCGTGGTACGTCAAATCGAGCTCGCTGGCGACCGCCTTGGTCGAGAGCCCCGGCGACTTGACGTTGGTCTTCATGTAGACGGCCTCGTTGGGCTGGAGACGCAGCACGAGCTCGTTCCGCGGAATGTCCGCGCCCGGAAACATGTGCGACGCGCCGGGCGCGGGCTTGAACTGAATGCGCACCTCCACCTTGCGCTCGTTGAGCGCCTTGCCGGCCTTCATGATGAAGGGCACGCCGTCCCAGCGCGCGTTCTTGATGTTCATGACGACGGTCGCAAACGTGGGCGTGACCGAGCCTTGGGGCACCGTCGGGTCGTCGAGGTACCCGACCTCCTTTTCGTTGCCCGTGTACTGGCCCATCACCGTGTTGTCAAGCGAGACTGGGTCGATGCACTCGAGCACCTTGACCTTCTCGTCGCGCACAAAGTTCGAGTAGTCAGCGCCGGACGCACGCACAGGCGGCTCCATCGCGACCAACGAGAGCACTTGGAGGAGGTGGTTCTGCATCACGTCGCGGATGATGCCGTACGAGTCAAAGTAGCCGCCCCGACCCTGCGTGCCAATGTCCTCCTTGAACGTAATCATGACACTCGAGATGTAGTTGCGGTTCCAAAGCGGCTCGAACGTGTTGTTGGCGAACCGGAGAAGCATGAGGTTCTGGACCATCTCTTTTCCGAGGTAATGGTCGATGCGGTAAATCTCGTCTTCGGTGAAGAGCGCGCTCATGTCCCGCGAGAGCTCGCTAAAGGACGCGAGGTCGTGGCCAAACGGCTTCTCGACGATGAGGCGGTTCCAGCCCGCGCTCGAGAGCGCCGACGCCTTGATGGACGTGCCAATTGGCACAAAGACGTTGGGCGGGATTGCAAAGTAGAAGAGGCGGTTCTTGATCTCAAAGCCGGTCGCGTTCTCGAGGAGGCTCATCTCCTTGCTGACAGCGCCCACGTCCGACGCCGAGTCGTACGCGCCCGCGCGGTAGATGCACATGTCCAAGAACGCCGCCTTCTTCGCCTCGTCCTTGGTCTTGAGGTAGCCGGCAATGAACGCCCGGAACTCCGCGTCCGACTTCTTGGACCGCGCGTAGCCGACAATGATCGTATGTGGCGGCAAGAAGCCATGCTCAAAGAGGTCATAAAGCGACGGGTACGTCTAGCCAGGATTACATCATGAGGTCGGTGCATGGGCAACCATGGCATGTGCTCGCACCTTCTTCTTGGCGAGGTCGCCGGACGCGCCAATGACAAAGATGGTCAAGGCCTGGTGCTTGTAGGTGCAGCTCGTAGCCCGATCGTCGCTCATGCTGTGGAGACGGAGGATGGAAGAATGGACCTAAGGGCCGAGGAAGAGCTCCATGAGCCTCGGCGCTTCCTTCCGCAGGGTGCTTCTACCTCGCAACGACCTTCAAGATCACAAAATGACCTGTCGGGAACGACAATCGCATGGGTTCGCATTAAATGTAAGCGTCTTTTAATGTCCGCCTTTCGCAACTCAATACAAAAACAATGGTATTTAGAATGATTGCAGTAAAATAATATTCTGGATCGCACGTTCCACACGCAGAAGATTCTTCGACGCGCCGCACGTCAGTTCAACACGCCGATCGTGATTTCCACCAATCGTTTCCGTGGAATCTCTTATCAAGGCTGTGATTGGCCAGAATAAAAAATCCACTGGCATGCCTCGGGATTGGCTTGGAACGGACAGGCCGTGAAAAATGTGAAAAACGTGAAATCCCGAGGACTCGCGAATTCGCGAGCGCGATGACGCCCATCGCATCCGTGAAGCAGTCCCTTCCCGAAGCGACTGCCGACTTGCTCCATGTTGCAACGGACTCACAAACGAACATAAGCACCCGGCAAGCCATGTACGAGTAGTATCAAGAACTGCAGAGCAGCGTTCATTCTACGCTAGTCTCTGGTCTGCCCCTCGAGGAATGCCTGGCGATCTTGGCAGTGCTGATATCACGCTGGCGCTTGAAAGGGACATGGACGGAAATGGTTCTTCAGAGTCCTGCAATTGGTTACCGGGGACTGTATTTGTTCCCATTGCAACTCTGCAACGCCACCTCGTCGGGCGAGAGTTGGTAGTCATGGTGGAATTGCGCAACGGGTTCAAATTGGGCGGGACGAGGTGACGGGGTCGCGCCATAAACACGCGTGGGATTTAGCTCAATAACCCGGTGCTCCAATTGGTTGTGTGCAGCGTGGCAATCTGCGGTTGCCGACGGTCGAATTTGGACCAATCCTGTCGCTTGTCGGCGTATCCTGTAAGGCCATTGGCTAACTCAAATCGCACGGCGTGAGAAACAAGGTCACTGGAGTATTGTATTGAATTCCCAGCGTGGTTTTTCACTTTGACCATTTCCCGCACCTCGCTGACGCCATGGCACGCGGTGGCAAAGGAAGCGGCGGCGCGAGCAATGCCAAGGAGCTCAAGATGTTCATGGAGCACCGCATGTGGCGCGACCACTGGCTTGCGCTCTCGGTCGTCGGCTCCATCATCGTCGCCCTCTTTGCCGGCTTCTTCATCCAGTTTAGCTTTTCGGAGGCACGCCTGCACCAGATTCGGCTCGACGACGCGCCTCTCGTCGAGCGCGTTTTCAAGTCTGGTGAGCCGTGGGTCGTGCTCTGCGCCAACGCTGACACGGTGCTGCCCGAGGTCTTTGATAAGGCGTCCGAGCGTCTCCTCGGCAAAATGCATGTCGGTGTCCTTGACTGCGACGACCTCCTTCCGTCGGGCAAGAGCGTCTTTAGCAAGTTTAGCATCCGTCGCGACATCTCGCCGACCGTGTTTACCGTCGCGAACGGCGAAAAGCCCAAGCAGGTACGACGCTTGACGCGGAGGCCTCCTAGAAATATGTACCTTGTGGCTAGCTCTTCTTGAACTACTTGCAAAAGCCACGCGCTCTGGCCGCGCAGGCCCTCGCGCAGACCGCCAAGCAGCTCCACGAGATCCAAACAACAGCGCAGCTCGACGACAGGTGCCTCTCCAAGACCGCGCCGTGCATTCTCGTGTACCGCGCAGCCGGTAAGAAGCTCGAGGCATTCCAGAAAAATGGATCCAAGACCTCATGCACGCGCACCGCGGAGCCAAGTTTGTGTGGGCGGATGCGGGCATTCTCAAGCTTTCAGTCGAGTCGCTCTGGCCGTCCTCTACGAAGCGAGACCACCGCATTATGCTCTTTCAAAAGTCCAAGGACGAGGGTGGTGTTATCACACTCCATGCGACGCCGCACACGTCGTACTTTGAGCAGTTGGCCGTCGACCAGTTTGTCGCCTCGCACGTGGCTGCCCCCGTCGCGTCGGCGACGAAGACGCTCTCAAAGCCCGTGACACTCAAGCGCCGCACGACCAAAAAGGCGAAGGCGCCGTCGCCGTCCACCGAGCCGTCAAGTCCCGAGGTCGAGCGGCAGGCCCGCGCCCGCATGGACGAGGAGAGCAAGGTCCACTTTGCCGAGTCGGTCGACGCGACAACAGACGCGCCAACCCACAACGACAACGACAACGACGGCGAGGAGGACATTCTCGACTTGGACGAGATGTGAGCGCAACACACACGCGTAGAGATGGTTGTTTGCTAAGCGGTCTATACAATGCTACTACACTACGATTCGTTGCTCTTCTTCTCGAGGGCGAGGCGCGCTTGGAGCGCCATGGCATCGCGCGCGCGGTCTTCGAAGGACTCGACGCACGCCCCCATGGCCTCGTACGCCGCCTGCATCTTGGCGTCGTCGCCCGAGGGGAGCGCGGCAGAGAACTGCGCGGCCTGCGGCTGGCATAAGATCGTGGCCATGCAGAACTGCAGCGCGGTCGCCGCGGCTTCGCACTTTTCGTCCGAGTCGCACGTCTTGACGTCGACAAAGCAGCTCTGGCACTTGGCCTGGATCTTGCCAAACGTCGCTTCAACCTCGGCGACCGAGAGCTTGTCCGTGACCGCGGGCTCGTCGTCCTGCGGCGCCGACGGCTTGGGGAAGACGGGCGTCCGCTGGCCGCTCAAAAAGTCGAGGATCGGGTACTTGATGCGGTCGACGAGGCTGCCAATGTCGTCAATGGCCGGACGCGCGTACATCGAGATGGACTTGACGCTCGTCGCGTCGTGGAGCTCGGGCACCTTGTCCTCCGCCGTCTTGTCTTCGTCAAAGTAGTAGTCAATGACGTAGCGGACTTCGGTGTTGTCCTTACGGACGACGATCCAGTCGTGGCGGTCAAACGGCTTGCCATGGCTACGCTCCGTAACATGAAACAAGGAGGTCATAGGATGCATGGTCGTACCCGAGAAGGAGCTTGAGGCGTGCGAGGGGCGTCAAGTCGTCGGGGCGGCCCATGAAGCGCAGCAGCTTCGTCTCGGAGCCCGGGTGGCACATCTCCTCGTAGGCCGCGACCTGCTCCCAAGCGCGTTCGTTCATGTTGTTGTGGATGCTTACAATCGTGTTGATGTGGCCTTCGTGCACGTCCTCGCCCTTGCCCTTGCGCTTGAGTGCGTTGAAGAACATTTGCTCCGACGGGTACGACCACGTGCCTTCGGTGCCGCCCTTGGGAATGGTCGACTGGACGCGGTTCGTGTCGAGCGGGTACTTTTGCCCGTCCTTGGGCTCCTGGTTCGGATTGACAGGCATCATGTTGGTCGGGTCGATCTCTTGGTTGTACACGTTGTAGACAGGGCCCTTCTTCTTCACGGGGCAGCCGCCCTCGGCCGCCGGAGCGTCGTGCTTGACGGGGCAGCCGCCTTGGGCAGCAGGCGCCGGAGCCTCGTGCTTGACGGGGCAGGCGGCAGCAGGAGCGGCAGGCGGCGCGGCAGGCGTCGAGGCAGAGTTCCCCATTGTTCGGCGGCGATGGAAATGCGCCCAATACGATTGGTCTCGGATCCCGCTTCGCTGATTGGCTCCCGATAAAGTTCAACTCAAACGAACTTCAGGGGACTTCAGGGGGAACTCCTTCAGATCGAGCGAGTGCAGCGGTCTACAGCACCATGTACAGAATTGTCCTAAACCGAGACCGCGACGTTCTGGACATCAGTTCTACCAAGGCCATAGATTGCCTTGGTTCTACATATCCTACCCGCGGTCGTGTTGATAAGCCCACGCTGAAATATGGACTACCGGTATGCGGCAGAGAAGTGATGTCGACGGCTTATCGGCAAGCACGCCCGCGTACCCGCGTCTCGGTTGGTCAATCGAATAAGTTGTTAGTGTTCTCGCAGTCAGAACAGAGGAAAGAATGAGCCATATAGGTGCTACTAGTCTTGTGAGGGAGCTGGATGGACACTCATTGGAGGTGCGCTCGTCCAGCCTGCAATGGATGAGGTCTGGCATCCATATGCAGCCTCGAGATCCGTGGTCGGTCCACGCAGTTTGCGGCCCTCCAAGGCTTATGACTGCTACCTGGACGCGCACTGTTTGTTACGCCGCCGGGATTAAGGCTAGACTCCCTCTTATCGTCGTCGGTCGTTGGTCGTGTTGTTGGCCGTGTCGTTGGAAAGGACTGTGTAGAGGGGCCTTGGATAATGCATCGATCCTCGGCACGCTGGCGCAAATCAAGGCGGATATCGAGCCAATCCATAGTGTGGGGCTCCATGGCGCTTGCAGTACGTCGCGCTAGTTAAGCGGGGACGGCGAACAGGCGCCTACGACCTGGATCAGGACGTCCAAGGTACCGACAGGCACAACGCAGGGCGTGGCGACACGTGTAACCACATCCCGAGCTTTGCGCGATCATTTGGTCAAAGAAAATGCAGCCTCGCAATGTCAACTGGATCTACAATGATGCAAGACGGCGAGTGGGAGCAGCAGACACGAAGCGCGATGGGCCGCGTAGGTTCCCATGTTTGTGCCAAGTGCAATCCAAGATATTTCTCAACCATGCTACTGCTGCTAACGTTACCGCAACAGCCCAAGGTCCCGCCATCAGCTGTACACGCCTGGACGCCTTTGAAGGAGGACTCGCACACCACTATGGATTTGAACACACTCACTGCCAAGAGACGGCGCAAGCATTTCAAAGCCCACGCCGCAAGTCCTTGCTCGCTCGCCACGTGTACGAGGACTCTGTAGAAGTGAAGCTAGCCTACATGTGCTTGCCTGCCTTTTCCAATGGGCTCTCGAGCTACCAGCGTAGCATCTCCCGTGTGCATCTGTGCATCGCTGGCTTGCTGGCAACAGCTCCCCGCGCCAGCATCGGCCTTACATGTAGACACAATTCATGCTTCCAACCATACACAAGTCTCGAAGCCGGCTCACTTTATTCGTCGTCCTACGGTAGAGCTCGCATCACCTTGATCGCTTCGAGCAAGACGCGTCCGAGCGCCGGCGGCGAGGGTCCATCTTGGTTGTCACGCGTGTAATCTCGTCCGTGATTGGTGCATTTCAATTTGAGCTCTGATTGGATGAAAAATAATACATTCACGTGCGATTGGTGGAATTGTTCTCCCTTGCGATTGGCTGCAGCCAAATGAATGGTTGGCTTCGAAGTGGCATGGAATTTATTGGTGTCAAAGTAGGCAGCGCCCCCGGTGCTTTTCATTGTCCGTTTGTCTTAGCGGTAAGAAACCTCGCAGCCCCATGGAGCTGGCGCCCAAGTAGACGCCTGCGCCCCTGGCCCTCTATGAACACGCGCCTCATGCTTCATTCCTTCCGTAGTCACTCAAACCATGAAGCTTAACATCGCTAACCCCCACACCGGGATGCAGAAGGTCATCGAATGCGATGACGAGCTCAAGCTCCGCGCCTTCTACGAGAAGCGCATGGCGCAGGAAGTCGATGGCGAGCACCTCGGCGAGGAGTTCAAGGGCTTCGTCTTCCGCATCTCGGGCGGTAACGACAAGCAGGGTTTCCCCATGAAGCAGGGTGTCCTCACCAACGGCCGCGCCCGCCTCCTTCTCTCGAAGGGCAAGACGTGCTACCGCCCCCGCCGCAAGGGTGAGCGCAAGCGCAAGTCGGTCCGCGGTTGCATCGTCGGCCCCGATCTTTCGGTCCTCAACCTCGTCGTCGTCAAGGCTGGCGACAACGATGTCCCCGGCTTGACGGATGGCCACATCCCGCGCCGCCTCGGCCCCAAGCGTGCCTCGAACATCCGCAAGCTCTTCAACTTGTCGAAGGAGGACGATGTCCGCAAGTACGTCATCCGCCGCAAGTTCGACTCGAAGACGGGCAAGAAGAACGACAAGGCCCCCAAGATCCAGCGCCTCGTCACCCCGCGCACGCTCCACCACAAGCGCCAGATCGCCGCTCGCAAGCTCTCGCAGCGCGAGAAGGTCAAGAGCGACGCCGCCGAGTACTCGCGCCTCTACACCCAGGTACGCCGCCCTCTCTCCTTCCGCTCCATCAGGAAAGCGACTAACATTTGTCTTCCTCGGGGCTTTTTCCTGCTCCTTATTCACCATTGGCACTGTAGCGTGTTAAGGAGCAGAAGGACCGCCGTGCCTCGGAGATCGCCAAGCGCCGCAGCAGCCGTAAGGCTTCTGAGGTCAAGGCGGCCGCTGTCAAGAAGTAAGTGCGCTTGCGCCTTCTTCTAGCGGTGTGCAAGACTCTTGGACTACCCATCGCGGTACCCTTCACGGGGAGACAACGTGGAGTGGACCACCATTAAGCGATGTAATGAAGTGACAAACCGAACTATACCTGTGGTTTCTCTCCCTCTACTCAAGACCTGTGCTGGACGCATTGTTCAGCACGCTTTACGGTGCTCGATGTGTCATCGCGAGCTGTCCAAGAGTCTACCAACGTGGAGGTATCCTGTTTTCTCTCCCACGACTTGTTGGAGAGTTGGTGTGAGCCTGGTGGCCACACGTGATCTCGACCTCCTTGGCTTGCATGCGCTTCCGAGCACGACCGTGTCTATAGCAGCAGCGCTCTGCCCACGCCACGCATCACGTAGCATCACCTTCGGGTATACTCAAGGGTGTAAGCTTCGATCTTCCATGCTCCCAGGACGACGCAGCATGATGGCTGCCATCTTGCGCACGGCTTGGCGATGGCGGATCGTCGCCGCAGCGCGTGGCGCTCTCCGCGGCTGCTGGGCCGTGTCTCGGATCTTATTGTTTGCCTGGCGACTTGTACGCATCTGATTGGTCTATATTGTTTGCACACACGGCCTGGACCAATGAAATGGCCCCAAGCCCATTTGACACCGCAGTCATTTCATACAGGAGGGGGCTGGTGCCCGTGAAATTCGATAAAACCTCTAGAAAAAGATCTCTCCTAATACTCCACCACGAACGCAAAACGCAAACGGCGACCCCAAGTCGAGCTTGGCACGAGGTACGCGCCTGGCCGATGGATGCAGCATGAGCCTGCGTGCTACGATCAACCAACGTAGCTCGATCGAGGTGCTAATGGGGGCGTACGTAGAGATCGCCAAGTGCATACCTTTGAGACGAGGGACATGAATCCACCGTTCAACTCGCAGCCGCCGGGCAGCCAAGGTGCCTTCCGCCCGTTCAACCCAGCACAGCAAGGCCAGAGCCAGCCGCCGCCTGCACCTGGTGGCTTCCAGCAGCCAAACTCGGCTGGCGCCCGCGGCCCACCACAACCTTTCAACCCGGCCGCGCCGCGATCGTTTGGCGCTCCCGGTCAAGCGCCACCGCAGCAGTTTAGCGCTCCTGGTCAAGGACCTCCGCAGCAGTTCGGCGGCCCGCGTGGACCACCGCAGGTCGCAGCCCCGCAGCAGTATGGTGCTCCCGCCCAAGGACCACCGCAGCAGTACAGCGGCCCTGCGCGCGGCCCGCCACAGATGGGAGTGCCGCCTCCGCAGTTTGGTGCGGCGCCGCGAGGGCCCCCTCAAGTGGGCGCACCTGGCCCGGATGCTGGCCTCAACAGCGCGTTCAACCGGATGTCTGTGGGCTCAGCGGGTCCGCCTGGCCAAGGTCCTCCCGGTCCCATGCATCAAGGTCCTTCCGGTCCCATGCATCAAGGTGCTCCCGGTCCCATGCATCAAGGTCCTCCCGGTCCCATGCATCAAGGTCCTCCAGGCCCTATGCATCAAAGTCCCCCAGGCCCTATGCATCAAGGTCCCCCCGGTCCTATGCACCAAGGCCCACCCATGGCACGTGGCCCGCCTGGCCCAATGGGGCAGGGTCCGCCAATGGGGCAGGGTCCGCCAATGGGTCAAGGGCCGCCGATGGGTCAAGGCCCACCGATGGGCCAAGGCCCGCCTGGTCCAATGTACCAGGGCGCTCCGATGAACCAAGGTCCGCCTGGTCCGCCGGGGCAGTACCCGCAAGGGCAGTACCCACCGGCGCAACAGGGCGGGATTCCGAGTGGTGACTTTCACCAGGGCGGGTATGGCGCGCCCCAGCAAATGCCGCCTCCAGGTGCCATCTCGGAAGCGTCCTTGGCGGCGCAGTGCGACCCTCGCTTCATGCGCATGACGGTGAACGCGCTCCCGCACTCGCAAGAGTACGCAACCAAGTCGGCGCTTCCCATGGGTGTCATCATCCAGCCCCTCGCCGAGCCAGAAGGCGGCAAGGAGGTCGGTCATCGTACTATTCATCGCGCGCTCATGCCTCATGTAGCTGCCGGTGGTCAACTTTGGCGCGACGGGTGTTGTCCGCTGCAAGTCGTGCCGGACGTACATCAACCCGTTCGTGCAGTGGGTCGACAATGGCCGCCGGTGGCGCTGCAACCTCTGCGGCGTCTCCAACGACGGTACGCACCCGACCACCATCGACTTGGTCTCATAATCCTAGTGCCGAGCTCGTACTTTTGCCATTTGGGACCGGACGGACAGCGCCAAGACAAGGACGAGGTGCGTTGCCTCGCGCTCGGCGTTGCTGACATGTGATTTAGCGCCCGGAGCTGTGCGGCAGTGTCGAGATCGTTGCATCCTCCGAGTACATGATGCGACCGCCGACGCCGCCCGTCTACGTCTTTGTCATTGACGTCTCGGCGCAGGCCATTGCGAGTGGCATGGTGCAAGTGGCTGCCGAAACAATCCAGTCGCAGCTCGATAGCCTTCCGGGCGATCCGCGCACACGCTTTGGCCTGATTACTTATGACAGCGCGGTGCATTTTATAACCTCAAGGCCGGCTTGAAGACGCCGCAGATGATGGTGGTCCCCGACATCAACGAGCTCTTCATTCCGATCCCGGACGAGCTCCTCGTCAACCTCAGGTGGACTTTATACCTCGTGTCAGCATCCGACTGATTCGTTTCAATAGTGACTCGCGGGATGTGATCGAGAGCTTGCTGGAGATGCTGCCGCGCATGCACCAAGGCACGCGCAACCCCGACACGTGCTTGGGCCCGGCCATCCGCGCCGCCTTCCGTCTCATGGTGCGGCATCACTTCCTTGGCACCATCAGATCTCATATTTCGTATCGTAGACATCGGTGGGCGGCAAGATGCTGGTGTTCCAGAGCTCGCTCCCGACAGCGGGCCAGGGCGCGCTCAAGCACCGCGAAGATACGCGTCTCCTTGGCACGGACAAGGAGCACAATTTGCTCAACGCTGTCGACACGTACGCGTCACGACTCCTGTTGATCATGTCTCTCACGACATCTATTAGGTTTTACCGCAAGAACGCGATCGAGTTTTGCCGGCAGCAAGTCAGCGTCGACACGTTCCTCTTTGCGCCGCAGTACACGGACTTTGCGTCGCTCGGGTGCATGTCCAAGTACTCGGCCGGCCAAGTGTTTTACTACCCGAATTTCTCCGCACCCAGCGATGGCGACAAGTTTGCCGCCGAATTGCGGCACTGCTTGACGCGCGAGACGGGGTGGGAGGCCGTCATGCGCGTCCGTGCGACCAAGGGCATGCGCCTCTCCAACTTTTACGGCAACTCGTTCTTGCGCGGCCCGGACCTCCTCGCCCTCCCCAACGTCCATCGCGACGCCGCCTTTGCGATCGAGCTCGAGCACAACGACGCGCTCTTGACGGCCAGCGTCATCTGCGTCCAGTCGGCGCTGCTCTACACCACGTCGTGTGGCGAGCGCCGTATTCGCGTGCACACGCTCGCCGTGCCCGTCACCAAGCGTACGCTCTTCCAGTCAACTCGAGCTTATTGGGCGCCATGTAGTGTACGCCGAAGTGTTTCGGTCCGTCGACGTCGACGCCATGTGCAATTTGATCGCCAAGAACGGTACCTCGACCTGTCGCTGTGGATTGATGCATTGTACTATCGCGGATGGATGCTTGTAGCACTCGAGGTCGCGCTCAAGAGCGGGCTCAACACGGCGCGCACCAAGCTGCAGACGATCGCGGCGGATATTGCGCGTGCATACCGCACCAGCGGCGCGTACGGAGCCAACCCGAGCACGGGCTACCAGCTGCAGCTGCCCGAGTCGCTGCAGTTGCTGCCGCTGTACATTGTACGTTGTGGATCCATCTGTGTGGATATAGTCTTGGATTGACATGCGATTCCATGCGTTAGATGTCGCTCATGAAGAACCCAGCGTTCCGTGGCGGCAACGATATCGGTTCGGACGAGCGCTCGGCGTGGCAGTATACGCTCAACAACCTCTCGGTGACGCTGTCCCGGACGTTTATTTACCCGCGCCTCTTTTCGCTCCTCGAGATGCCCCAAGAAGCCGGCCTGCCAGTGGTCGAGGGCGAGCTTCCGCCAGGCGTGACGACGGCCGGTGCGCAAAAGATTCAGCTGCCGCCGGTGGTCAACCTCTCGGTGGATCGCCTCAACACGGAAGGCGCGTTCTTGCTCGACGACACGGTCTCGCTGCATCTCTGGCTCGGCCGCAACGTGTCGCCTCGCTTCCTCCAGAGCCTCTTTGGCACCGACAACATTGATGGCGTAGACCCGCGCGAACTCCAGGTTGTCGAACCCACAGACGACCTCGGCACGCGCCTCAACAACATTTTCTCGGCGATCCGCCACGACCGCCCCGCTTTCCTCAAGCTCCACGTGCTGCGCGAGGGGGCGCCGGGGGAAGGTCGTTTCTTCTGGAAGCTCGTCGAAGATCGCGCGAGCTTCAACGGTGGCACCTACTCGTACGCCGAGTTCCTCGGCCAAGTCAACCGCGCGAGCCAAGGTTGCCCGTTGTACAGACCATCTTTCAATTGCATCCTCGGTTACAGCGATTTCGTTGCGTTCGCTACGGTTGGGCCTCCCGGACCCACTTCCACATGTGGGCCTTCTCGGTCGCGCGGGCTTGGCGCACGGCGGGCGTGTCCAGCGGGTGGCTAAACATGAGGTCGAGGTGGTGCGCGCCACCCTCGACCTTAACGGCGACGACCGTCGGGTTGAGGTCCTCGAGCACCCCCATGCCGGCCCATGGGTCGTAGTTGCCGTTGGAAAACACCATGTTGCTCGCATGCGAGAGCGCCTTGCGGCCGCCGTAGACGGTCGTCGCCCACTCGGGGCGCATCGAGACGTTCCACGTGGCCGCGCAGCGCTCGGCGTCGGCCGTCACGTTGTGCAAGACCGTCCAGAACATGTCGAGGCCGTTGCCCTGGTCCTGGGGCATGTAGAGCTCGGAGCAGAAGAGGTAGTCCCAGAACTCGCCGTCGATCTGGCTCTCGTTGGAGGGCTGGCCCATCGGAAAGCACGGCACGTCCTTGGTGCTGTTGTAGTAGACGCCGACGCTCTCCCGCAGCGCGTCCAAGAGCGCGACATTGCCGTCGGCTGTCGACGGGAACGACGGCGCGAGCGGCGCGCAGGCCGCGCGGACAGGGTACGCGGGCAGGACGCTCACGCCGTTCATGATGTACGAGCTCGGGTACGGGTAGTTGCCCATCGCGAGGTAGTCGTACGCGGCTTTGGCCCACTCGGCGAGCGCGCGCCCGTCGGCTTCGGTGGCCACCGGGTCGCAGAGCCCAAGGTGTGTCTGCAGCGCTGCCCGTCCGTCCTCGGTTCTCGACGCGTTGAAGATGACGTCCCACACGCGGCGCACGTTGGTCGCGCAGTTGGCCGACGAGCCGGCGTCCGGCGTCGCGTCAAACGTCACGATCTGCGAGAAGGCCGAGACGTTGGTCGGCGGAGTCTCGCCGAGGAACGCGAGGACGGGCGCGGAGCCTGCAATGATGCCGTCGACGATGTGCGGGTACTTGAGGCGGAACCAGGTCGCGAGCATGCCGCCGTACGAGCCGCCAAAGCCGATGACCGCACTCGACGAGGCATTGTGCGCCGCTTGAATGTGCCGCAGCAGCACGGCGTAGTCGGCGAGGGCCTGCTCGGACGAGAGGTGCTGGAGGCGCTGCGTCGCGTTCGTCGGCAGCGACTTGCCAAAGTACCGGTGCTCGGCAAAGACGAGGAGCGCGCCAAACTCGTGGGCGTTCTCCCACATCAAGCCCGTGTGGTTCAAGTACAGCTCGACGTCGGCTTCGTTCCCGACGTAGAAGAAGATGGGGCCATGCGATTCTTGGTTCCAGAACTCGCTGCACACAAAGTAGCGCTGCTGGTACGTTTCGGCCGTCGCCTCAAAATGGTTGAGCGTCTGTTCGTAGTACGACTCGACGCAGCGCTGGCGCAAGTCGCCGGAAAAGTCGCCCACCGGCGTCGCTTGTGAAGTGGCCGTGGGCATGGTTGGCGTGGCAGGAGCCGTGTTGGCGGCGAGCGCTGGCGCCACCGACGCGTGCTGCGCCGAGTAGACGACGGCGCCGATCGAGAGGGCGGCGATGAGGCCGATGGCGATGGCCATCTTCTCGAGGCGTCCGAGGCGAGAGCGGTTCGCCAACGTCGTCGTCAGTGGTTGGCGAGCGTCCAGCAGGGGGCTGCGCTCCATCGAAAAATGACACTTGTGATCAGCCACGTCAAGAATCCACCAATCAGCGATGAAGCACAACTTCAAGTTATCGCTGATTGGCGGAAGGGCTCAAGATCGGTCGCCACGAGATCGATACAATGGATAGATAGATCCCGGTAGATAGTTTGTTCACGTCAATCCGCAGTGTTGTGGCTAGAAGCTTCAGCCAGGAAGATGATTGCCACGGAAGCAGGCGACAACATCGTGTGCCAGTACGCCGGGGCAAGCGGCAACGATCGTCTCGTTCCGCCCCAATCGAGTCCACAGCTCTCGATTGCACACTCGTCCTTGAGATCGTGGCGCGTCTTGAGCTACCCAAACGCACGAGCAGTCAGGAAACAGTGACGTTGCGCCCGTCGTAGGCTGTTAAAATAGGACTAAATTATCACGGTCATTTACTATCTACAGCTCCTCCTCCACTTGTTGCAGCGTGAATCGCAGAAAGACGGGCTTCTCGAGGGTCTTGAGCATGATCGTCGCCGACTCGAGCGTGAGGTCCTCGACCTCGTTGATTGCCGAGAGAATGTCGCCGGCGCGAAGCATGTCCAGGCCACCGGCCTCGCCTTTGCCCGTGACACGACTGATCGTGACGCGCGTGCCCGTCGCCTTGAGCGTAAGGCCCAGCGGACCGCCCGACCACACGACGTTGACCGTGCCGGGACCAGGCAGCGTCGACATCGGCGGCATGTCGACGCCCATAACAAGACCCGAGTCGTCCAAGTCCGAGTACGTCGAGCGTCCCGAGACGGGCGCGATGACAACCGGCGCGCGGTAGCTCTTCGGTGCAAACGAGAGCGGCTCACGCTGGTCGATGGTTTCGCTCGACTCGGTCGGCGTGAGCGCAAGTGTGGCCATGCTCTCGACCACCTGCGACGACCGCTGGTGCATGATGGCCGCATACGCTGGCGGTGGTGACATGGGCTTGGAGACGACGACCGGTGGAATGTACGCGGGCGGCGACACGGGCATGCCGTACGCAGGTGGCGGCGTGTTGGGCGGCGGCTCGTGCACGGACGAGACGCGGCTCGAGATAGACGTGCGGCTCGAGATGGACGTGCGGCTCGAGACCGAGGCGTCAAGGTCGGTGCCTGCAACGCGATGGAAGACGAGGACGGCGGGCTTGGGCACTGCCTTGAGGTACGCCATTGTGCCGCGGAGCCCAAGGTCGACGACTTGGACGTTGGAGATCGAGATGAGAATGTCTCCGATCGAGAGGAGCTTGGAGCGCGCGGCGAGGCCTTCGTCTTGGAGCTTGGTGACAATGAGTTCGTTCTTGAGTTTGTCCTTCTTGAGGGTGAGCCCGAGTGGACCCGACTCCCACACGAGCGAGTACTCGGTTTCGCGCGGTGGCGGCCCTGGCTGCGACAAGACCGAGTCGTTCATGTCGGGCCGCGACGACACCAGCCGGCGAAACATAAGCCGCACGGGCTTGCGTGTGTCACGAAGGAGCACAATCGACGCTTGATACCCGATGTCGAGCGTGTTGACGCCCTGGATCGCCACGAGCTGGTCACCAGCCTGGATTTGCGCCAGCGACGGGTCGGCGGGCCGCTCGACGCGCTCCTTGACCGACGGCAACGCGCCAACCTTGATGATGCTGACGCCGAGGCGGGTGCCTTCGTTCCACACGACCTCAAAGGTCGAGTACATGGCGTCGTTGTCTTCCGAGCTAATGACGCTGCCACTCACGTCGCTTTGAATCATCGACGGCGTGCCGCGCGGGACTTCAATGTGCAGTGTTCGTGGCAGCTCGAGGCTGTGGCGTCCATGCTGCGGCGGGCGAGACACGGGCAGCGCCTGCGACGGCGGCGCGAACGAGAGCGTGACCGGGAACCGCGGGTTGCGCAGCCGCTCCATGATCATGTCAAAGTTGAGGTTGGGCTCGTTGTTGTACGCAACGAGTGCGTCGCCCACATGCGCGACGTGCGCGACCTCGGGCGGCGCGTTCGAATCCACGCGGCGGATGATGCACTGGTTCTTCGAGTTGCAGCGGAACACAAGGCCCAAGAACGCGTTGTCCCACACAATGTCGTACGGCGCGCGGTCGGCCATCGGCTCGGGGTTCCGGCCATCGAGTCCGATCGAGTGGCGCATCGGCGCATGGAAGGACGTTGTCGGCGCGTTGAAGACCGGTGCGTTGGCCGCGGTGCTGCGGCGGCGCTGGAGGTGGCGGGCGACCGCGCTTGGGTGCGCAAGCAGCTTCTTCGTCGGCGACGTCGCCGACTCGGGTCCTTGCATGAAGAAGTCGGACGTCGTTGCCATCGTTGCCAATGAACCAAAAATTGGTTCGTATCACACCGTGGGACACATTCGCCACGTATACTTAAACCAAGTGCAATGTCGTGAGAAAAGCGCACGCAGAAGACAGGCGTTGGATGCATTGTTTGTTTTTATTAAATGCTCTTGTGATTTGTAAGAAATGTATTAAAATATCATCAGAGACCATACCCTGGAAGATCTTCTGGCTGAGCACGTGTATTTCTATTGTTTTGGAACACGAGCCATATAGTTTGCAAGGTATTTTAAAAATAGCGTCGGCGCCAAATATCTGCTGAATTTGCACTGTTCGCTTGTTGCGGACTGGACGGCTTCAGCGCGTCGGCTCGGCGTCAGGCTAGGCGTGGTGGCTCGCAGTCCGAAATCTGCGCATGCTAGCATGTCTCTGTGGTCTTGATGCCACGTGGACCAAGCGTATAAGCACCACCATCACCCGAGTCCGAGAGGAGTCAGCCTCAGTGTTCACCGGAAAACGAGCGATGCGCTATACTGTGAGGTCATGTACGTAGAGGATATAAGCTTATTGCACCAGCGACACGGGAAAGTGTGGAGGGTCGTCGCAGGCCGCTGCGGCCATTGCAAGCGTGTTGGCAATTGATGGAGGCCATCAGCAAGCCAACAAGCTGCTACAGACAGGTGTATCTGACGGCAACGATGTCGTCAAGGTGTCGATACATGTCGTTTCTTGGAGATCTTAGCGCTCACAATCTGAGTGCTCTATAGCGCTGAAGAAAGAGCTTGAGCTCTGTGTACCTGGCTGCCAACGGGGACGTGCACGACAAGATTGTCGACACGCGTGCCACGTCACGACGGAGTTGGCCACATTTCATTCCACCTGTCCAATCCAGTATCGGTTTGATTTGGTAACAGCCAACCAGGCGGCGACCTTTTTGTAATTTAAGCCAATCCCATCACGGTTCTGCCACAAGATTATCCGGATAGATTGAGCAATTTGTGCAATGTCGGGTCCAGCGCCAGCGACCGCAGCTCTAGCGGCTGCTTGCTCGGTCGTCTGCGCCTGCATTAGCGTCTACTACACCCACGCAGCTGCACAGCAACCTGCTACCACATCGTCGCCAGCAAAGAACAACGCGCAAGTGCCAACGCTCGCCAAGAAGAAGCACGTTGTCCGGTTGGCCACCCTGGCAGCCGCCGACGTGCCCCAAGTGCTGCGCCCGAGCTTCTACTTTACCGAGATCGCTCAGTTCACGCATCGCGCCATTTTCGACAATGCACCGAGCGTCTTTAACGTGCTTGACAAGCTGCAGGCCTACATCACATCGTGGCTGGCCTCGCAGACGCTCGAGCGCCCGACGTCGATCATGCCGTGCACCGGCGCTGATGATGCCACGGTCCATGTCAGCACGGAGAATACTGCGGTGCTGCAGCACTGCTCGATCTTCAACTACAGCAGCCATCCTGATCGGCAGCTCGTTCTGGAGAGCGGGGTCCGCGTCATGGGTGGCGTTTTTGATGTCTCCGAGGGGTCGATCTTTGTCGGCGCCAACACCGTCATCGAGCCCCACGTGTACATCAAAGGTGAACCAAATGCCGTGCAAATAAGAAATCTTAGTTTCGTCCGCTAGGCCCCGCCATCATTGGCGAAGGCTGCACGCTGCGTCATGGCGCGTACTTGCGCGGTGACGTGCTCATTGGCGACCACGTCGTGCTGCGCTGCGAGGTCAAGCACGCACTCATCATGGATCGCGCTGAGCTCTGCCACCCTGGTATCGTCGACTCGACTGCTTTGAAAAGGACGCCAGTCTTCTTTGCGTAGGCTACTGCGGGGACAGTCTCTGCGGCTACAAGAGCCATTTCGCCAACCAAGTGTCAACGGCCAACTTGACGCTCCTGGCGCCATCGGCGGGTACCGGCGTGTGCATCGACGTCGACGGCGTCACATACGACACGGGACGTCGCAAGATCGGCGTCGTCCTTGGCGATCGCAGCCAGCTCGGCTGCAATGCCGCGACCGATCCGTGCACGCTCTTGGGTCCCAATACAAGTGTCTACGCGCTCACGCGGCTCAACAAGGGGGTGTATGGCCCCAACGAACTAATCAAGACAAGCCCATGGAGAACGGCGTCATTGAGATAGCGCCGTTGCGGCCTTAAGTGGTCGCGAGACCGTTGATGGTCACGACGATCTTGCGGTTGTGGCCGTTGCCCCAGCCGCCCACATCGCGGTGTTCGCACAAGTAGATGCCTAATCCCAATGTAGGAGAAAGCATTATCCCATCTATCTATCTATCTATCATCATCATCATCATCTGGCCTACCTTGCCACGTGCCGAGGTTGAACTTGCCATTCGAAACGGGCACCGTGATGGAAGCGCCGATGAGCGTCGACTTGATGTGCGCCGGCATATCGTCTAGCGCATCGTGAGGCTGCAGGGACGCTTCTCGATGGCGTACCGTCGCCCTCCATCGTGTGGCGGAAAAACTCCCTGGCGCATACTACATCTCAGTCCTTGCTCCTCGGATTGCAATTGGATCACCGGTTCCAGCTCTCGGGCACAATGCGGTTCATCGCGCCTTCCATGTCGATGCTAATGCGCCGCCACATGAGCGAGACGCAAGAATGACGCCCATATTACCGAACGTCCGGGTCGCAGTTTTCGTTGAGCGAGAGCGACGCCGACGTGTGCTTGACAAAGAGTGTCGCCGTGCCCACGGAGAAGTGGCGGATCTCAGGGATCTACGCATGCTTAGAAAGATTCAGGCCGCCTCTCCACCTACTTGCTTGTACACTTCATCGGTCACAACTAAAAGTGAATCGACGTCAGAACAATGTGGGAGACGACGACGGGCAGCGTACGGTGGAAGCCGCGCGACGGCGCTTTGAGCGTGATCTCCTATCCACAGGCGTGAGACGCTGGACACGCGCAGCGTCGGCGAACCTTCTGGAACCACGCCGACGCCCCGGTGCGAAGCCCGCTCATTCGTCCTTTCTGCCGCGATTGGTCAGGACATTGCGACCAGACTGCTGGTCCCGGAATGATGGTCGCCACCCGACGCACAGCTGGCCAGTAACGATGTTGCGCCTCCTTCAGCAGCGACGCGGCGCCACGGCGCTGCTTCCATCGATGCGAGCCAACGTGCTTGGGCAGCGCCAGCTGTGGCACCATGCGAACCGCTCGTCGCAGGGTCGCTTGCCTCGCGCACTGCAGCCGTTGCCGACGACAGTCCGCACGCTGTACACGAGCCGGGACGAGTGGCGCAATGCGACGTGGAAAGACAAGGCAAAGGCCGGCGCGGTCGTGGCCGCCGGCGTTGGCGTCTTTGTGGTCGTGTCGTCTGGTACACTTCTTTGCTTTTGCGACCATGTATCGATAGTGTTGCTGTAGTTGCGCTCAGCGTCGTCGTGACGGGCGTCGTCGGCCTCGGTGCCTACGGTCTCTACCGCTCCTTCCGAGACAGTCGGGGCGGCAACAGTGCGTGGTCTTCGTCCTCGAAGAACAATGCTCTCTTTAACAACCTGGGTCGCACCAAGGTCCGGGGTGGCAACCCGCTGACCGCCGGGATGCCGCTCGTGCTGCAAGGGCTCATGACGGGCCTCTTCAGCCTCGTGGGCGGCGCCATGAAACAGTCGATGGGACGCATCGCCACCATTCAAAAGGCTGCAAACCAGCGGCTCCAAGGACACCCTGCGATCACTCGCCAGTTTGGCCCAAGCGTCGAGGTTGCTTCGCCGCAGCAGGTCGTCGAGCAGAGTACGCCATTGCCATTGCAGGCAAGGTCAACTCATACTAACGGGTGTAGCGGTCAACGGTGTCGGCGTCATCCAAGCCTCATTCCCCGTCGGCGGGCAAATGTCACGTGCTTATGTTCGTGTGAAAGCAACGGTTGATGCCAACAACGACTTGTCGTACCAGCAGTTCCAATGTACGGTGTGGTGTGTCGAGCTGGCGTCGTCTCATGCATTCTCTTAGATGTCAACAGCGCGACAGGCGACTCGATCGACTTGTTGCACCCATCGCCATCGTCGTCGCGGACCAAGGTCATCAAAGATGCCGAGTTTCGAGATGTGTGAACGAACTAACACACATTGCTGTCATGCGCGCGATAATGTCTTCGTTCGTCGAGTCTACAAGGCGCTAGACACTATGATGCGAGTAGTAACGTCACTCCAAGATGAAACCGTCGACCGAGCCGTTTCAGTCGCGTCCACATGCGACAGACAAAGAATACGACCGTCGGTGCAGGCGATGCTTGCAAGGAATCCTATCGATGGCTCTCAACCTTATCGAAGGACGTAGCTAAGGGCTCGCTTTCGCGGTACCGGGCGCCCCAGCCACGCGGCAGCAGATTTATGCACCGTGCTGCTGCGCGTGCATTGAACCGAAACGCATACGATTACATGCGGCCTTCAACTTAAACTCAACTTCAATGCGCCCGTGACACTGAGGCGAAGCAATGTGGGGCAATGGGCCACAAGTCTCGACAGAGAGGTACGAGGTGGCTGCTCATCCAACCGCAACACGCCGTAGCCTTGCAGCGATGGGACTGGTACATGGACCGCGCGTTCTTTTTGGCTGCGTAGACGCGACGGCCCCAGCCCCACAGTAGTCGACGTTAGAGAAATGAAACACAACACTACGAACGCCCTAGAGCCGATGGCAGGAGAGTAGACTGAGACGAATACGTACGCTTGCGCTCGGAGGTTCTCCAGAACATCAATCTGGAGCGAATTCTGTCGGATCGCCAAGCGCCTTCCGCTCTGAAGCTCGTCCAACCACCTTCACATGTCCCCGCTTCGCCGCCCGAGGTGGTCAGATACGCTTCCGACCAAGATCGAAGGTCGTGACGATGGCCGCCGTGACTGAAACGACACCTACCCAGGGTTGGCTGGGACGAGCTCGGCTACCCAGTAGAATGGGTATCGTGCCGATCGAGGTCGTATATATGGGCTCATAACAACGCGTCGGCGCCACGTGGAGCTCCTTCCGAGGCGACCTTCAAGAGCCTTGACGTTTGGTAGCCAAATAGTAGCTTGACGACATAGCCAAGAAGCCATTTCGCCGAAATAGCATGGCGGGTCCTACTATGACCCCTCCCATTTACTGTACGACGGCAAAGCCCTTGCAAAGCGGGTGGGAACATCTCGCTTTCACGTCGCCCCCGTCTCGGCGCGAACACCACCCGGCATACAAGGACGAACATATCGGAAGAAGCCACCCAACGATGCCAACATACACTGTAGCAATTGGTAAACAGCCGCCCATCGTGGCGGGAACAACTTATTCATTTTCAGAGGTCGGAGCATTGACAAGCATCCACCCAATTCGAGATGACAGGCCTTCAACATTTGGGCAGGGCGTCCTTACGCAGCGCTGCCGCCGCCTTGTCTTTGAGCAGCCATCGTCGGCGCTCGTGCGTTCATGACTGGGTGCATAAATAGCAAGTGTATCGATCGATAAATCGGTAAAATGGAGCGAGATGGAGCGAGATCGATGAGGCGTGACGCTCGAGTATCATCCGAGGCCGCTGCAATCCGCAAGTGGCGCGGATGTGACGGGAAGCTAGCGCGGCTCAGCTGATCCCCCTCTTCTGCTTCTCCCCTTCTTCGTCTCCGAGGCGCCAACCCAAGAAACGTGTTACAAACCGCGATTTGATTGGCCAAAAAGGCGTCTTGGATGAAGGATGCGCCAATCAGCGCGCGTGGCGAGCTTCTCTCGCGCGAGCCACGATCGACGTAGATGCGCGACCACTAGGAGTTTGTATACTCGGGAACGCGAATAAAATTGCCAGCCAACGCGATTGCCAGTGGTTACGCCAAGTGGTCATTTCCGGTCCGGCGGCGCTCCTCTGATACGACCGACGACCGACCATCATGCAGCCCTCTCCCATGCACCCCGTGCTCTACGAGAAGTACCAGCCGCAAGGCAGCATGGCGCCCACGGAGCTCGTGAACGCGGGCGCAAGCCAAGACGTGCTCGTCGTCACCTGCAAGGGTGGCGCGCGGCTCCTCGTCTCCAAGAAGGAGCTCGACGCGCTCAAGCTCTTCTTGCCCAAGTACGAAGACATTGACATGCGCCGCCTCGTCAACACGCTGCCGTTGCTGCTGCAAGAGATGGAGACGTCGGCCAAGTCGCCGGCCAAGGCGCCGCTTGCCAAGGCCAAGCCGCAACTGTCGCGCACGTCCAGCAGCGCGTCCATGTACAACGACACCGCGGTAGGCGATTCCATGTGCCAATCGCCATGCCTCATACACACAACGCTAGGCCAAGGACGCGGAAGCGCGCATCCACGAGCTCGAAGCGCAGCTCGCCGCCGAAAAGATGAACGTTGAACGGTATCGTCAACCGTCCGTATTCTGCCCTGCCTCTAACGTCTGAATTCGGTGGTTTTGTAGGTTTGCCTATGACAACCTCACGCTGAAAGAGACGGTGCTGCGGAAAGATCGCGCCGAGCACGAGTCGAGCGTCGCGACCAAGGAGCTGCATGCTCGCCTCGACGACTCGAAGAAGGCGACGGAAGATCTCCACACGCACCTGCTCGAAACGACGTCGAGCTTGAAGAGCGACCACGCCAAGGCCACGGACGCGCTCCTCGCCGACCACGACGCCAAGCTGGCGTCCATCATTGCGTCGCACAACGATGCCGCCGCGGCCCTCTCGGCCAAGCACGCGCAGGAGACGGAGAGCCTCCACGCCAAGTATACGGCCGACATTGATGACCTCAACGCCAAGCTCAAGGCGCTCATGGTCGTCGTCAGCGACAAGGATGCATCGATTGCGGCCCAGAACGCGACGATCGCCAGTCTCACGACCGACCTCGCGACAACAACGGCGACTCTCGAGGCGACCAAGGCCTCGCTCATGGCGACGACGGCCGACCTCCAAACGGTCCGCGACGAATTTGCGTCGCAGGGCGCGCACTTGACGGCGGTCGAGGCCGACAAGAAGGCCAAGGAGGACGACATTGAGGCGCTCACGGCGCAGCTGGCGACCGTCGAGGCCAAAGCCAATGGCCTGTACGACCACACGCAGGGCCTCGTGGCCGAGCTCGCAGACATGCGCAACGAGCTCACGACCGAGGTGCAGGACATGGAGCAGTACATGACGAACGCGATGGAGAGCGTCATGACCGAGTCCCAGAACCGCGAGACGGTTCTGTACGACCACCTCCAGCGCGAGACGCTCGAGCGCAAGCGCATGACGGAAAAGTACCACGAAGTGTCGGGCAAGATCCGCGTCTTTTGCCGCATCCGCCCGCTCAAGGTCGCGACCAACGAAGAGAGTGCGTACATGTACCCGAAGCCGCAGACGCTTCTCGTCGCGTCGCAGCGCAAGGAGTTTGTCTTTGACCAGATTTACGGCCCCGAAAGCACGCAAGAAGACGTGTACGAGCACATTGATCCGCTCGTGGGCTCGGTCATGGACGGCTACAACGCGTGCGTGCTCGCGTACGGCCAGACAGGCGCCGGCAAGACGTACTCGATGGTCGGTGAGCCGCGCGCGCCGGGCATCATCCCGCGCGCGCTGCAGCAGTTGTTTGAGATGAGCACGGCGCGCCAGCTGCTGTACGACGACCGGATCTCGATCAGCATGCAGGAGATTTACAACGACCAGCCGCGCGATTTGCTCTCCAAGGACATTTTGACGGCGAAGGACTCGCTCGAGACGCGCCCCGTGTCGTCGTGGGAAGAAGTCCAGCTCGTGCTCGACGAAGGCCACAAGAACCGGTCGGTGGCCTCGACCAAGATGAACATTGAGAGCTCGCGGTCGCACGCGATCATTTTCGTGTACGTCCAGAGCGCCAGCCGCCAAACGCTCGAGAAGAAGAACAGCACGCTCTGCCTCGTGGATCTCGCGGGCTCGGAGCGCATTTCGCGCACGCAGGTGACTGGCGACCGGCTCAAGGAAGCGCAGCACATCAACAAGTCGCTCTCGACGCTCGGCGACGTCGTCCACGCGCTCCAGCACAAGGCCAAGCACGTGCCGTACCGCAACTCGAAGCTGACATTTACGCTGCGCGACATGCTCTCGGGCGGCGCCAAGGCGCTCATGATGCTGCAAGTGAGCCCCGACGTGGCCGACGTCGGCGAGAGCCTCTGCTCGCTGCAGTTTGGCGCGCGCGTGAGCCAGGTCGAGCTCGGCGCGGCCAAGCAGACGAGTGTCGAGTCGGGCGAGCTCCTCTCGATGAAGGACGAACTCGCTAAGCAAAAGGGCGAGAGCGAGAAGGAACTGACGCGCCTCCGCGCCGAGATTGAGCAGCTCCGGGACGAACTCGAGACGCGCTCCAACAGCTTCCAGACGACGATGACGGCTGCGTCCAACCTCAGCAGCAAGGCGTCCAACCAATCGGGCGACGACGAGCCGAACGAGCCGGCGGACGAGGACTGGAAGCGCCTCAACACGGACAGCGAGCCCGAGCCCGAGGTCAAGAAGCGCGCGCCGCGTGCGTCGATTGGATCGACGTCGTCGCGCCTCTCGAGCGTCAGTAGCAAGTCGGCGCGCAGCACATCGACGACGACCCCCGTCGTGCCCAAGCCCACAACGACGCGCTCGACCTTGAGCCGCCGCCTGAGTTTGCCGGTCAAGCCGACGACGGCGTCGGTGACGGCGCCGACTGCTGCGTCGGTGGCCGCTGCGGTTCCCGTGGTGCGCGCCAAGGCGCTGAGCACGGTCACGCGCCCGAGCCGGCACTCGATTGGCCCCGGCGAAACTGTGTCGGTCCGCGCCAAAATGACGGCGGCGTCCCGGACGACGGCGACTGCCAAGACTGCGACCAAGGCCGCGGCCACGTCCTCGCCCCGCAAGTGGGTGTAGGGTCCTAGTACTTAGTTGATAATATATTGCCTTGTTTAAGATCGTCCTATTGGTTTTGATGCCAACGCAGGTTGCTTGGGTATTGCCGACGACCGGTACAGCACGTCGGCCATGCTTGAACGCGTCGCGCTCGGTGGGCTGCAAGTGTTCGCACTCGGACTCGCATGCGTCGGCGCCTGGACTTCACCCAGTCTACAGTGGACGATGTAGTGAGCCCACTGAGAAGAAGGATACCGCTGGACGTAGAATTACTTGTGCGGGCTCCCGGCCTCGCTCGGCGGCGGCAAAATGCGCGCGACGACCGGCGACCGCGCATCGAGGGTCGCGCGCATGTTGAGCCGGGGGCTGTACGGTCCGTGGGCGCTCGGTCCGTGCATGGGTTTGGCCGGCGCGTGGCCGTAGACCTCCATGCGCGTCGCGTTGCGCTTCTGAAACTCGAGCTCTAGATACATATATGGGAAGGGCTCTTCCACGTGCGAGGTTCTGGTACCTTGGGTCGTCCGCGCCGCAACTTCGGTGCGGTGCGCGGCGTTGATGCGGTCGCGGATCGTCTGCGCGATGCGCAAGTTGGTGTCGACGCGCGCTTTCGTGCTGTCGACGCGCGCCACGATCGAGTTGACGCCAACCATTTGGATGAACGCGCCGTAGCGCTCGTTCGTGCTCGCGGTCACGAAGCGGAGGCTCTCGGTCGCCTCGGCCGCGGCGCCAAAGCGCGTCGGCGGCTTGGCCTCGACCGGCTCGACGCGCAAGTGCCTATGAACCCACAGCATCGCCAACATTGCAAGACGACGAGACGAGAGGCGGACCCGCGGCCGTTGATGTTGAACGACTCGCCACGGAACGCGTAACCTAGAGATGGATCACTATGAGACATGTCAACGATACCGAAGGGGTAGGGGACCGAGCTCCTCCTCGATCGTGTGCCAGTGCTCGGGCGCATGGAGGACCTTGACGATCGCGCACACAAAGTAGTAGACGCACTCGAAGAAGACCTCGTCTTCCTTTTGGCGCTCAAAGTTGCTGCAGTGCAACACGATGCGCGAGTAGCTCGTCGCGAGGCGGCTCAGCGTCTCGGCGTGCAGCTGAGTTGCGCGCGAGCGCACCTCGGGCATCGCGTTCTTCTCGAGGATCTTGAGCGCCACGATCGAGTCCACGTGGTCCATGGCCGCGCGCACAAAGAGCACGGTAATGTCTACGTATTTCGTCGTGTCTTGTTCGGGAAGTTGGGACGCACCCGCGTTGTAAAAGTCGGTAAATTTGAGCGGGATTTTTAAAACACCGAGGGTGCGCTGGCGCTCCATCTCGAGGTAGACGTCCTCTGCGCGAATGAGAGCACGCGTTCAGTCGAAGCGAGACTACCCATGAGCTGCTTGATGTCGGGCGGGCCTTTCTGGGCCATATGGAGGTAGTGGCTCGTCTTGATCCCGCGCGACGGCCTACACTCGGCATGGTCGCCGTGGTCGATGAATGCAGCGGCCGTACATGCTCTTGATACCGCCTTTGGCGGTGACCACCGAGCCTTGGCGACCGAAGAGCGGCAGCGCCCTGGCGGCGCTATCGTGCCGTCGGACGCTGTCCTTGAAGCTGCCCGATCGGCCTGTCAACCCTTTTCTACGCACCATCATGCAGTCAGATGCAAGCGATGCCGTCTGCGTACATAGGCGCGGCAGAAGAGGTCCCATCTCCTCCTAATGGACACGATCGCATCAAGACGGTAAGCGGTGGCTGGCGCACCGAGCCTCGACGATGGCATCGACCAAGCGACCTATTTTTGGCCTGATGGACGACAAGACGTTATGATGGTGGCGAGCCTCTGCATTGCATGCATGTGCTTCGGAAGCCCATGCGTCGAGTCAACGCCGGAGGATGGTGCTACAAGTCTTATGGCGATTTAGATACGAGTACATGCTAGTACTGGCCGTGGGCGACGCGCCATGCCCGGTACTCGTCGAGCCCTTCGTGCGACCCGCCCATTTGATGCAGCCACATGACTTCTACGTGGTCGTGCTTGATGTAGTCGAGCGGGTTTCGCCGGCGCTGCCGCTGTGCGAGAAGCGTGTGCATGTCGGGCAGGAGGTGCATCGGGATCTTCTTCAATCCGTCGTCATCGAGCGGCTGAAGCAGCTCATCAAGCGACGCGTCAATGGCTACGTGCGCCCGATCGGCCTCGGTGAACGTCATCCCTCTCGCGCCATGGCGCTTCTTGCCGTCCGGGGTCAAGCTCGGAGGGCGGGGCACTCGGAGCTTGCCGCTCGCCGGCGGCTCCCGGCGCTTCGCGCGCTCGAGGGCTGCGACGCGGCTCTTCCATGTGCTCGGCGTCTTCTTGAGCTTCTCGTACTGGCATGGTCGGTGCTTTGGGAGGTCCTTGAAGTCGAGGGCGAGCATGACCGCGATCTTGTGTGTGTGCGACACCGCTTCTTTGCTATGTTTTATTCCACATACTTTCTTCAAGTGATTCGGCGCTATTTTAATATCAGCCGCGCTGTCTGTGTTCACGCCATTTGGGATACTCTTCAACGCTTGAAATCCAAGATATGCAACCAAACCTGGCGTGTTTTTAGATAGAGACGATGCATTAGATGCGCCATTCGGCGCCCTCGCGCGCTTCGTCCTCGTCCGTGATGAAGGGCAGATGGATCGACTTGATCATGACTTCGCCGCAGAAGATGCACTCGGAGGCGATAATCTCGTCGAGCTTTTGCTGCACCAATTCGCGCTCGTTGGTGTTGGTCTTGAGCGCGGTGATCGCGTCTGCGCTGTTCTTGTCGCTCGAGAAGACGTTGGCGACGCGCTGGAACGTCGACTGCTGCGGCTCGAGCGAGAGCTCCTGGAGCTTTTGCATGAGCTGCTTGACGGTCTGGCGCTGGAAGCTGTTGAGGTGCTTGGTCATTTCTTGGCGCAAGGCCGCGGCGTGGAAGGCGTGGCCACACGGGAAGAGGTAGAATTCCTTGCTAAGAATGTTGTCGCCCGTGAGGTCGCAGCGCTGGTTGCCGTAAATGTTGGCCGACCGCTTCCGCAATTGCTGCATATCGGCGCGAATGAGCTCGGCCGACTCGGTGTACTCGCGCATCTCGGCCTTGAGCTGCTCGATGCGGTCGTTGTAGACCTGCAGCGACTCGCAAATCTCCTTCTTGAAGTCGTTGATGACGACAAAGTCGGGGAAGAAGGGCAGAATGTCCTCAATCTGCAGCATCTCGCTCTCGTTGAGGATGCCCATGGCCTCCTTGATGTCGCCGCCCGCGTCAATCGTATGCTTGGCGATAAGCGTCCACAACGTCTTCTTCAGATCCGCGTCGTCCGGCATGTTGGCCATCTCTTTGGCAATCTGGACGTCGACCTGCAATGCCTTCTCGACCGCTTCTTGGTAGAGCCCCATGGCCGAGTAAATGTAAATGCACGCGCGGTTCTTCTCGTGCTGCGCGCAGAGACGCAGCGCGAACGCCGGATCAAAGAGCTGGGACCCGGTCGACTTGCTCAGAAAGTTGATCAGGAGACGCTCGTCCGGGTGCTTGGCGAGGAGGAAGACGAGGTAGTTGTGGATCGTCTCGTCGCGGTTGCCTTGCTTGATGACAAACTTGAGAAAGTCGATTGCGAGCTCGAGCACCGACCGGCGGTTCACGTGCTCGTCCTTCTGGTGCACATGGCGCACGATGCTTGGGATGAGACGCGACGGGTCGAGCGTCTCGGCGGCCTTCCAGACCTCAAAGAGCTCCTTCGCTTTGTGCACGATGAGCTCGGGCGAGTACTTGTAGTAGAGCTCTTCGACTTTTTGCGTTGGCGCGCCTTTGAGGAGCTCGATGGCCGCGCCATACTCGCCGCGGTGAATGTGGTACGTCACGACCTTCTCGTAGTCTTCGATCAAGCTCGCATAAAAGACGAGCTCGTCCGCGCGGCCGTGGGATGCAATCAAGTTGAAGGTCGTCGCCGGATCCAAATGGCCCTTGTGGTCTTGGAGAAACTGCTTGAACTCAAAGAGGAGGTTTGCGTGCACGTCAATGTCCTTCTCTGCGACCGAGAGGCCGTTGAATTTGTCCAGATAGAGCTCGACGAGCCAGGAGCAGAGCACGGTCGCTTGCGTCTTGTCCTCGCTGCTCGTTTGCCCGAGCTTCGTGAGCAAGAACGCGTGCAGGGCATCCGTGGCCTGGACCTCCATGAAGCGCAGCGCGACCTCTTCAAACGACCGCGACGATTTGGCGTACAAGACCGCCGCGCGATCAAACTCTTCCCGGTCAAAGCACGCGTCTGCCTGCGCGGTCCAGACCTTCTGGCGCTGCACAATGTCGTGGCACGCGGCGAGCGCGCGGGCAAAGTCGCGTTCGAGGTCGTCCGTCGACTTGGCAAAGACGTCGTGAGTCGCTTTCGCAAGGTACAAGCTCCAAATGTGGCGATCTTCGTTGGTCACGAGCACTTGGAGGATCCGGCGCTCCGAGTGAATCCAGAGCGTGTTGAGCGTCGGGTCGTACGCGATGCCGTTGATGCTGCCGACGCGCGCGTCAAAGAGCTCTTCGAGGACGACGAGCCCGTTGAGCTTGCAGAGCACTTGGACGTACTTGGAGTAGAGCAGCACGACGTGGTACTCGGTCGTCGCGATCGCGACCGGCGAACTCGTCGGCTTGTCGGACGACGACGGTGGGAACGTGAGCATGTCGACGTTGGTCCAAATGTTGTCGATCGAGCTGCGCGCGCCAAAGCCGAGGTCGCCGTGGTACACGCCTTCGCCGGTGAGGATCGCAAAGCACTTGGCGCGCTCGCGCTCGTGCTTGGCAAGACCGAGAGCTGCGCCGTGTTGATGTCGCCCATGATCTCGTTGAAGCGAAGCGCGTCGGTCGACATGTAGGCGCCAAAGAGACCTTCAAAGGTCGGGCCGCCAAGGAACTGGTACATGCGCGTGGGCCGCCGACCCGACCCTGACGTCGTCATGATGACGTAGAGCTGTGTCTGGTTGACGTGCTCGAACTCGAGACCTGCGATCGCGCCCTGCTGCGTGATTGCGTACACGCGGTTGAACTTTTTCTCCTTGCCGTCAAATTCGGCTTCGTAAATGTAGCCGACGTCCGTACCGATGAGAATCGACTCTGTTGTCGCGGGCGACCCAAGCTGGCGGTCCCACGCGACGCACGTGAAGCGGCCTTGGGCCTTCGTGAGCTTCCGCGGCCGGTTCGTGGACGAGTGCAGGTACCAGTTGGTGCCATTCTCGAGCGAAATAAGCACGTGGCCACCACTCGGGTCGATGTAGATCGAGATGACTGCGACCTTTGGTTCGATCGTGATCTCTTCGACCGCGTTGGGTGTCGCGTCCGTCGCGTCGGCAGTGCAGCGCAAGATGGAGCCTTCCGCAGACCCGATCGCCATGACGTTGTTGCCAATGCTAAAGCAGCGTGGCGTGAAGCCCTTGCGGCGGCTGACCTTGAGACCGTGCTCGCGGAGCTCGAACATGGTCGACTGCTTGCCGCCGACGCCGGCGCGGGCTGGCGCCTGGAGGCGGATGGGCTCGTCGTCGTCCGAGCTGGCCGCGGCCGCGGCGACGTTCATGTAGGGAGACGTGTAGTCCGCGCGGGCTGCGGCGACGCGCGTCGAGTTGTCGCGGCCCGACTGCTCCTCGTGCCAATCGGCAAACAAGTCGGACGACATGGCGAGGGAGAAAGATGAGCTTGTGACGGCAGTATAGCGCTATACTTGGGTTTCGTATATGTATACAATGTCAAAAGACATCGCTTTCATACAAATACATAGTGTACACGTTAAAATGACGGCTAAACCCAGGATCGCGCGTTTTATTTCCACAAGGAAGGGTAAACGCGGTGGAGCAGCCAGCAGGACTTCAACCCAGACCTTGACAAAGTTATCGACGCATGAACAGGGAAGCATGGCACGAACGGCGTGACAATGGCTCCATTCAGAGCAGCTACGCACATGCGAGTGGCAACTCCTGGAATATGATCCTTGGTTACACTGTTTACCGCACGTGGCGTCCCAGGAGCGCTTCTTACGTTAAAGGCAGATAACGTGGGTTGCTTCTGCCATTGTCCTCGCCTTGTGCTGCTTGAAACCTTCACGCGCCATAGCCTTCGAGGGCTGAGGCATGGCTTGCTGACTGGAAGCTCGCCTTTGTCGTGTAAAGGGCAGTGTGTCGATTCTACCATATCGAGCTTGGATTAGCATCCTGCATGGCATTTCCCATTCATTTATCAAGGGACCAGGCAAGATGACTCTCTACAGCGCAACATACCACCAGGACAAGAAGGCCCGTCGCGTCGCGGTGCTCGAAGCCCAACTCCGCATCTCGCACCCGTTCCGCCTGCCTACCACCACCAAGTCGGTGGCCAAGACGACAGCCAAAGGGGCGACCAAGCCAGCTACACGCTCTACCACTGCCACTGCGGTGCGCTCTGCGCCTTGCGCTAGCAACACGCCGATCGCATCGGATTTGGCACGCGACCACACGATGGAGATCGAACGTCTGCAAGCCGAGCACGAAGCTGCTTTGGCTGCCATGACGGAGAAGCTGCATGCTGCCCACGACCACGTGCTGGAGCTTGCGCACCGCGTCCTTCG